>NC_030416.2:15514067-15641567 GCF_001660625.3 Ictalurus punctatus | reverse complement strand
TAAAGAGCAGTAAACAATAATAAATGAAACAAAATCTATATTTGGTGTGATGACCCTTTGCTTAAAAAAATAAAATAAAATAAAAATTAGTAGTCTGAGGTACAATTTGTGCACTTTTATTTGGAAAAAAAACTGATTATTTGGAAAATAATTTTTCTGGAGTTCAGTTCAGTTTTTCTGGAGACTGTCGCACTTGCTTCTTAGTTTTGACGCAAAAACCCAGCAGCCTTCAATGTTTTTTGTCTGAAAAGTTGTCTCTTATATAATATGCTGCTTTCTTTTTTTTACTGACATACAAAAAAAAATAAAATTCTGCAACATTTAATTTTGTGCTAGAAAACTAATGTTTGGAAATCTAAAAATTTTTGTGCTGACTCGATAATGTAGAAGTCATCAAATAAAAATCTATTTTTAAAAAAAAGTGTTCTCTCTGACAAACACAATAATTCAGTGAATGAATACAATAAAACTGCATTATAAGTGCATTAAAATATTGTTATTTTATAAGATGGCTGCAAGGACACAATTTCTCAAACTTTTTTTGCAGCACCCTGAGTATTCTATGTATTATTTCTACCACCAGCACTAGACATTAGACACTTTCGAGTGGCTGGTGTATTGGATGACAATTCATTATATTGTGCTTAATGTTTAACGTTTAAACTAACACACTGATACATTATCATTATTTTGTATTAATAAATATTACTAGCGATATTGTCAGCAAGCAATAATCAACTAAACCTTTTAAAAATGTCATGTTCAGACTGTCAAAAATACATTTTAAAAAGAAAATGCAGTGGAAGCCCCCAAAAAACTGTCTGCATCTTAAAGGTGATTTCTTTAAGATACATTTCCTTAAGAGAAAGAATCCAGGCAAATGCTTGCTCAGCATCTGGCACAGTAGTCTGGCACCAAACTCAGTTCTTTCTTATAAGAAATGGCCTTGTAGGATGTGTTTCAGCTAAAATGTTATTCATTGTAAAAAGGCAAGGAAAAAGAGAGTTTATTAAGCTAAAGACCAGCTAAAATATGCTTTGAGCACAATACAAACCATCTAAGCACACTGTAAATTAACATCTACTAAAGACATAATGGAAGTCCAATGAGACCTTTACAGTATGAACTTCACCACCTCAGGGCCCTGACTTGAACTAAAGCTGTGTTGGATGGGGAAAGCTGTATTGTCCATTACAAAGCTTCTAAGACTTTACCATCATGCTGTACACTTGTACACTCTTAGGAGGACCACATAAATATCTAATAATGCAAAAGAAAAAAGCTATGAGGTATGATTTAACGGAAATAATTTAGGTGACACAATTAGTACACAGACTGACTTAACCCTTACCACTGGAAATTATTATTATTATTTGTGGAATTAAAGAAAATAAAAGCAGGTACAAAACAAGATTGATCAGATGTTTCAATGTTAGATCACAGGGACCTGATAAACATTGACTCTAGCCACACACAGAAACCATTATATTTTACCATCATTTCTCCTGCAAAGTAGTGCATACTCAAACATTATCAAGGTGTAAATGAGTCCTAATCTCTATGCTAGAGAAGTCGATAGGATGCCTACAGGGAAGATCAACTTGATTACAGTAAAGGACAGTTAGACTGTCCAAGAGAATACTGCCTGTAAGCACACATACACGCCAACACACACGCGCACACACACACACATCATAGGGCCTCTATTCCCTGTTCAACCTCTAACCTTTAGAAACTAATCATTTAGGATTAAAGAATTTACTTGCCTGCGGATTAAAATGGCATATTCATGAAAAGTTTGACTTTTCAGTCCATTGAGTTTTCAGCGGATAAAAAACGGATGCAAATTCAGGCATTTCGTGACAGAATTTTGAGCTACATTTGTAGCTCGAGTTGAATGCTGAGGACAAATTTAAAAAGAAAATATGTGATCTAGGTCCATCTAGTGGTCATAGCTTACTTGTGTAGACCAACCTACACAGACAAAAATACACATCTACACTTTTATACAATGTTTTTTTATATGAAAGTAACACTCACATGACAGAGTTTAGTAAGGTTTTTTTTTTTTTGAGGATACATTATAGTAAATATGGATGATATTTTAACAGGTGACTACACAGTGCATATCTAGCATGCTTAAGCTGTACATTATATACTCATCTGCATGTTTACACTGCATGACAAATTTGCTCTACAGAAGCTTGTTCAAAGTTTTTTTTATTCTCAAATTATATTCAGTGTCATTATGTAAAGCAGGGGAAATGAGAAAATTGCTCTCATTTCCATATAAACACTGGCAGGGCATTTGAAGTAAAGCATGTGTGAAACTCAAAAAGAGACAGATAAACTCTGTGTGTGTGTGTGTGTGTGTGTGTGTGTGTGTGTGTGTGTGTGTGTGTGTGTGTGTGTGTGTGTGTGTGTGTGTGTGTGTGTGTGAAAAAAAAAAAACACTGCAAGATTAGCGTAGCACCAGTGGATGCAATTTCCCAAGTGATCACTAGCAAAAATGCAGTTTTCAGAGATAGCCATTTCAGTTCAGCATCCTGCATAGGCACATAAGCAGGAGCCCCTGGGGATTCCAGCACAATGCAGAATCCCATCCCAGAGTCCCATGCCCATGCCAAGGAAATCATGGTGAGTGGAGGCACAGCACCCCTTTCAGAAAATAATAATAATAGCAATAGTAATAAGCCTAGGAGATGCAAGAGAGATGCCATCCATGGTGATGTGATGCACAGAAATGGCCAAATACCATTTTAGTATAGATGGGGAGTTACCACCATCTAGCAGTCTTTGAAAGGTAGAGTCTTGGGAATTGGGCAATGCACCGAATCCAGCCAATGAGATGCACAGCATTTGCAGAACAGCTTTCACTAAGGCTAATATACTAAGGATCCATTGTGTTCAGGAGTGTTTTCTGGACTGTTAGGTCATTGTCCTCGGTTGTACATTCATTCAAAGAGGCCCATTGTGGTTAACCCGGCAGAAGAGGTCCATCTGCACCTTGACAAACCTTTCCAAAATCTGGCTTAGAATTTCTGGATACAGAAATGTGTGATACTTCACATCGTGTCCACTGCATAACTGTACAGCCCTATCAAAGGAGCTGCGGTCAGTTACGCGAGCAATGGATAGACCCATTAAGAAGAGTCTGTGCAAGGTGGAGAAAGCTGCTCAACCTTGTGCCACTCTGATTGACATAGCTCACTGTCACAACTTTGACTGAGCAAACCAACACATGGTGAGGTCTCAGGCCCGATGAGAAGAACTTGAGAGCCAGTGGACTGCCTTCCATTAAGGCTGGTTGACATGTCCTGATCTTACCCCAGTGTGACACACAGACACCCTTCGCCAGGCCCCTATTGCACTGCTCCCAAACCATAAAGGCATCTGTGCATCAACAGCAGGCTTATGGCCACACCCGACATGCTAGTGAACCCCATACAATTCATGCACAGTTAAACAGAGGACTATCCATATCCCCCTTAAAAGCTATCAATAAAATCTTTGCACTATGTAATAGTGAAGTTTGTCATGACCGGTACTATGAGAACAGGCATACATTAAGTGCTGTGTGTTTCATATCACTATTTAATACTACTTGGGCCACGGTCCAAGAGTCCGTCTCTGGCACTTTCTTTTTGTTGTGCTTAGCAGTCTTCTCTTTGTTTGGGTTGCAGGACATATTCTATAGCAAATCAGGAGCAAAAACTGCCAGCAGAATGTACGTTGGCATCGCTGTCTCGTAGTCAGACACTGCGTACCTAAGATGGTCAATGCCAAGGCAGTAAGCACATACAGTGGGGGAAATAAGTATCGAACACATTAACATTTTTTTCAGTAAATATATTTCCAATGAGGTTATTCATATTGAAATTTTCACCAGACTTTGGTATTAACTCAAGAAATCTGGACATGTAAAGAAATCCAAACAAGTCCATAAATGAAGTTCTGTGTAACATTGAGGATTGGCACATGAAAAAAGTATTTAACACGTTAACTGAAATATATTTAATACTTAGTGGAGAAGCCTTTGTAATGACCGCTTCAAGACACTTCCTGTATGAAGAAATTAATCGGCCGCAGTATTCAGGTGTGATTTTGGTCCATTCTTCTAAACGTCTTTAAATCTTCAGTTGGATTCAAGTCAGGTGATTGACTGGTCCATTCTAACACCTTGATTTTTTCCTCTGGAACCAATTGAGAGTTTTCCTTGCTGTATGCTTTGGATCATTGTCCTGCTGGAAGGTCCATTCATATCTCATCTTCATCATTCTGGTGGACGGCAGCAGATTCTTCTTAAGAATCTCCCAGTAAAGGGCTCCGTTCATCGTTCCTTCAATTATATGAAGTCTGCCAATACCATGTGATGAAAAACAGCCCCACACCATGATGCTTCCACCTCCAAACTTTACTGTTGGTATAGTGTTTTTAGGGTGATGTGCAGTGTCATTTCTTCTCCAAACATGGTATGTAGCATGACAGCCAAGAAGTTAAATTTTCCTCTCATCTGACCGAGCTTCAACATGCCTTTTCTTTAGTAATGGAGTCTTGCGGGGTGAGCGTGAGCAGTGGAGAGCATTGCCTAATGTTTTCTTTGTGACGATGGCACCTGCTGCATCCAAGTGTTTCTGGAGCTCTTTCCGAGTGGTCCTTGGCTCTTGGGCTACTCTTCTATTCTTCTGATTCCCTGGTCAGAGATCTTGTGAGGAGCTCCTGTGCGTGGCCGGTTGATGACGGAGTGATGTTGCTTCCACTTGCGGATAATGGCCCCAATGGTGCTTACTTGAAGATTCAGAAGTTTTGAAATACGTCTGTATTTGATTCCATCAATATGTTTCGCAACAATAAGGTTGCGAAGGTCTTGGGAGAGCTCTTTGCTTTTACTCATCATGAGATGTTTCTTGTGTGACACCTTGGTAATGAAAAGGCTTTTTATAGACCATCAGTTTACTAACACAGCTGATATTAATTTGCACAGATAGGAGGTATAATTACTTTCTAACTACAACATAGATTTCAGCTGGTTCCTTACTTTACTTTTTTTCTTAGCCTGTTCAATACTTTTTTCCTGTGTCGTTCCACTTTATTACACATAACTTTATTTATGGACTTTAATGTTGTGAATTCTTTATATTTCCAGATTTCTTGAGTTATTACTGATGTCTGGTGAAAATTTAATGTGAATAGCCTCATTGGAAATATATTTACTGAAAAAAATGTTGACGTATTCAAATACTTATTTCCCCCACTGTAGCTGGTGCCCATGTTGGCTTCCAAGGGATTCAGACACATGCAGCATGGCTCTTTTGGCCAACCACTAATTGGATCTATGGAGGAAACCCAACCTTAAGTAAAGAAAAACAAGATGTCTGCTGAGTGGAGAGAAAACAGTCACCAACAACATAGCTGCATATTAATGGAAATCCAGCTAATTTCACAGACTTGACAATAAACAGTGCATGGTATGGCAAAGGAAAGCCACTCAGCCATGCTAGAGGCATGTTAGTTACAGGCCTGTTAATCAAGGATGTGGAATATTCAGAGAAGACAACATAGAGGAAGAAAATGACCCAGCAGAGAGAAATGAGTGAGAGAAATTAGTGCTTCTTACTGAACGGAACTACACAAAAAAAAATTGAAGATCACAAAACCGATAAATGATGACTAATACAGGCTAGCAATGCTAATAAGGGAATACTGACTCATAGTGTAACATCGCAGAGCTCTGTATTGTTGGGGGAAGAAGAAAGAAGGGGAGGGGGGGCTATTCCCAGTTTTGGAGGACATGATAACTACAATGTAGGGTCCAAAAATTGTCTATAGTGTACTACTACATTGCTGACAAACTGTCTTCATTAAAAACCAACCGAGATGCATTTTAATATCCGTGATTCAAATTTAAGCTATTTTTTAGGAACTCAGCCTTGCACGACAGATTAACATTTAATGTTAGAAATAATATATGTGTTATCCATGTTAACAGACATGTAATACAGAACATACAGCTGCAATACAAAATGTACAGGAAATAAAATATCAGAATGAATACATAAGTGTTGGGTGTGCTTTCAACAACTTTAATGAATCAACCCAAATTCCATAATCATCCATAATAAGGTTTCTCAAAAAAATAAACAGAACAAAGATTAGAAAGATGTGAATGTCACAATCACCAAAGCAATTATCAACAAATCTAGACTCAGGTCAACAGGACTGTACCGTCAGTAACCGGCAATCTAAGAAGTCCAGTTCATCATTTGAATTGAGTTTAGAGTTCTTGGTTGGATAGCATACATTTCATAATAAACTATTCAGATTTTAGTTTTCATTTGTTGTAATGATACCCTGGATTAATAATAATAATAATAATAATAATAATAATAATAATAATAATAAAAAAAAAAAAAAAAAAAAAAAAAAAAAAAAAAAAACCCACCATGATAATTATTACATATAACATTCACACAGAAATCACAAAACCTGCTTCATTGCACTAGATTTATTGACAATTTTATTATTTTATCAAGTTATCAACAACTGTATTAAGCATCTCACTGCCCAATATGAAAATAGTACTGAGTTTCCACTGGCAGCAGCTGAATTGTATTAAAAATGGAGTATGAAACGTTCACTGTTGCCTCAGTTTACAATACTATATGTTACACAATTATAGGATTTTGGCACAGTTACGGCATGTCCTGTCAAATACAAGTTTGTCTACATGGTCTGCTTGGGGTCTAGAGGAAGCAGAACACAAACATGTTCACCTCGGTTGATGAGCTTCTAGCAATGGCTACCTCAAATACCTTAAGCTAGAAAAGACTAGTTCATTTGCTCAGCACACTACTCCTAACTGTCACTGTTGAGAACTGCAGCTTGTTGCAGCCTTATAACTTACTGCTATGTTTTAGTGCGGACACATCATCAGCCTACCAAAATAAACCATTCTGAAAAGAGAACAATAACGATGGGTATATTGTGTCAGCTCAGTCAACAGCAATTATAAACAATATCTAGGATGGACATTAAAGACAAATGATTTGAAATCTAATCTTTAGATGTCCAATATTTAAAGGGATTCAGGGAGCTTTACAGCTTTTACTGCCCACTACTTAATACAACCTTTTAATACAGATGAGTAGGGACACAATACAGAATTACTATTATATCTATATCTGCCAAAATTCTCCAAGGTTCTGGATTGACTTTACAGAGCTTCTATTTATCTTTACTTTCTACAAGTAGTGCACAGTCTTTGGTCACTAAAAAGAATTATTCAAGTACAACATATAGGTTGCCAACCTTTTTAAAATAACAATAATGGGCTAAGTTCAGGTGAGTCATTGTTCAGTGAAAGTGTCCCATGGCTTCTGCTGCCTTTGCTCGAACCAGGGGATCTGGATCCTGTAGCAGCATGACTAGAGCTAGGAGAGAAAAGCAAATAAAGTTGTTAATTGAAAAGCCTTGATGATCCAGTGATCAACAACAAGCATACCGTGTATTTATGTTTTCTTTTCAGCACATGAAATGCATACTTTAGTTTAAAGATTTCAATCCAGAAATTAACTTGCTTTCTCATTATTACTGCACGTGCATGCGTTTTATATTATGGCGCGTCATTGCCATTGTCCTCAGGTACTTTTTCGGACAATGGCAGACAGTGTTCTGGAGATCATTCTGATGCTATGATCATTGTACAGCGCTAATAATCAACCAATGTGTGTCAATATGATGATACTACGAGCAACTTCTGATCTACTGGAATACAACAGAAAAGTCATTAGTGTGCTAATATTTATAAAGGAGACCATAGTGAAGAAAACTAGTGCATGCCTCAAGTAAATGTTTGCAGAGCCACAGAGGTGATGTACTTTATAATATATTAGTTACCCTTAGTTACTATCCCCATGTTCATATGGGAGAAGTGCTCCTTGGGCAAATTTCCCAGTAGAAACCCTGAAATTGAAACACACACACACACACACACACACACACACACACACACACACACACACACACACACACACACACACACACACACACACAGAGATAGAGAGACACACAGACAGACAGAGAAATTTAACTTTAGACAGTAATAACTAACGTGTACAAACCTTGACAAGCATGCACAATAACATGTCATTCTGTTACGATAAACATCATCGATTTGACATCAGTACAGGGATTATCTTACCTATGAACATAGCAGCACTTGCTCGAATCTCTGCCCAGTTGCTCTTGAAGAACTGAATGACTGTGACATGGTAGAAATTCAGCATTCCTGGGAAGTCTTGAATCTTTGAGCAAACCACAGTGTATTTTAAATAAAGACTTTGATAGATAATACAGGAAAATGAAAGACAAATGCAAGCTGCAGTGTCACTGGCTCTGACTGTTTAAAGTAGGCGTATTCAAGGCATGTGTGTGTTGTATTTGCTCCAATTATGCAAAATAACACCTGATTTCAATAATCAGGCATCATTCCTAGCCAGATCCTGTTATAGCATGAAAATACCACACACCCATGATTTGAAACCATAAGAAATAAATTATAACCAGCATTTGCAAACACCCCAGTAGGATTCTGTTTACAATCATAATTTACTGAAATATAGAGTTAAAGAAAGAATGGACTGGCATCCAGGGGAGAAAAAAGGGTTACAGTACACAGTAATTTCTCTGAGCTCATAACACATTCATAAACGTGTCCGACAATGCAACTCACTAGGTACTTGACAAGGTCGTTGATGAATTCGCCATAGTGAAGACACTTCTCTTCATGGAGATGGTTCTGAAACATGTTGGTGATTTGTTCTGATCCCAAGACAGGAGCACACACACGCATGGCATATTTACATGCCTGGACAGACAGACAGACAGTCAGACAGACACACAGACAGACAGAAGGTTTTATCACTATTTTCACTCACTTTTGTCACTATTAATCAGTAAATTAGATATAGTAAACAGAAAAGTGTAAACAGAGCTGGTGGTGAAAGCATGTTCTCAAGCATAAACTCTGAGATACTGTACACCGACCTTGACGACCCGTGCACTTGGGTCACTGAGGTGCAGGAGCAGACTGACCAACACATTATGAATCTGGTCTTTAAAGACAGGTTCCCCTGAGCCAAACTTTGACAGGTTCCCCAACAGTATGATGGAAGCACAGCGGATCTCATCGTTCTCCTGCAGGATACAACACCAAAGCAGTAGGTCCATTTTTAATTCTAAGAGGCTTGTGGACTGAAATTGTGTTAGGCTGATTGTTTTTAGATTCCATGCTGTGCATTAAACTTTCTCACTGAAACTTATGAACACATGCAGAAAGGAATCTGTACTGTATGCCTGTTGCATGCAGTCAAGATTAAAATAACGTAGCTTAAGGTGACCATGTATTTAAATGATAGCTGACACATACATGTGAGTGATTGTAAGCAGAACGAATCCGTTTTAAGAAGCCAAACTATAAATAAGGCCATAAAATAACCCACAACACATGGTCCAAAAAATTATCACAGATCCCTGGAACCCAATTATCTTTAGCTTCATAAAGCTTCTATTCATAAACAGATTTGTAAAACATTTGAAAAGAAAAAATGGCAATCCTTTAAACTGATGTAACTTGACTTTTACAAGTTTTTCTCCACCTACATTAAAGGGATCCTTCTGACTCAAGTTGCTCAACTAGACAATTGTGCATTCTTGTTAAATAATTGTCCAAAATCCCATTTGGTATTATTCTAAACAGTATCATAACCTCAAGGAAGAACGCTCTAAAGCTGTAAGAAAGACAAAATAGGGCTCAACTACCTAATATACTGTATACTTGCACAGCCTGGTGAAAAAAAGCTAATATGTAGCACATTAATTCGCAGTAAAGCCTTTCTGTGTTTTTCACTCACGTTCTCCAGGAAGGGTTTAATCTTCATGAAGATGTAAACTACCAACATGTGGACATTCTTTTCATCCAGGTAGAGCAACACCTTGGACATGCCAGACATAGCCTCAAGAGTGATGAGCTTCCCTGGGTCGTCCTTCTCCTCCATCCCTGAACTCAAGGCTGCCAACAGCTCCTTAGCATATTTATTCACCTAGACATGGTGAAATGAGTATGTGGTGAATCATCAGACATTACTTTAGTGTATCGTACCTATTATTCTTGCATTACATTAATAAAAATGCTGATACAAATAAAATCTTGACCTCTAGCATAATTATGAAAGTATATAACTGACTGGCTACATGTTTACATAAACTGTACACGTCTCCTATGGGATCTAGTCGTTACACAATTATACTGTCAGCCATTTTCCAACATGATAAATATTTGTAGCCTTTCTCAGCCCACAATGTAGATCAGGTTCTAGTACCTTCTCTGGCGAGCCAATGGCAATGTTCCCTAGGCCTCTGATGGCCAGCATACGGACAGTACAGCATGGGTCTGAAATCCTCTCCATCATGTTGTTCATCAATACATCAATCATCCTCAACTCAGTCACCACATGATGGTTAAGCAGCTTGAGAGTGAGTGAGAGAGAGAGAGAGAGAGAGAGAGAGAGAGAGAGAGAGAGAGAGAGAGAGAGACACGTCATTGAGCTTTGAAGACAAGAAGTTTCCACACTGAGCCATTCTCGTTCATATTTTAGACCTCTTTGAAACCCTTTACAACTGTGGACATCAATTAGTTTAAAAAGGGCCTAAGTGTCAATTATTCCAAATGGCATCTAGTAGGGATGAGCGATATCTTATTGTTTGCAATATACCGGTAGAAATTCTCCCCACAATAATAATTAGTCTTCCCATTATAATAACAACGATAAGGCCTAGTTGATGATGCATGTGTGTGTGACGATCTGCGACCCATTCACAGCTCATGTGCAAAGCGGAAAAATAAATACGGCGTAAGGCGGACGTGAAGCTGAGGAGGAGCTTATCGCTAAATGAGGAGCTACCTCTACAATCCGGAACTGGTTTGGTTACAGAAAGTCAGTTTTACTTTTAGATCAATGTTTGTCAAGATCACAGCTATCACCTGTAGCTAAAAACAGTGGTACACGGTACTATATCGTCACTGATATTGTCATCGCAATAAATACCAGAAAATATTGTGACATAGTTTTAAGTCCATATCGCCCATCCCGAGCATCTACTATAATTTCCCCCACTCTCACATTCTCACTTAGACTAAACAAAATGTTTATGAGGTCTTACAGTACTTTTACAGTACAGAGTATGGCCTGCACCGCAAGCTCAGGAATTATTGACACCCTTTTTAAAAATGGGTAGAAAAGGTTATGGAAATCTGTCTGGCCTTAATGCTTGGCCTCAATCTTGCTTGTTTGGCCTGCTTAAGTGTTTCTAAACAATCAAGTGAACTTAAAATATAAATAGGAATGTTTTGGTTACATTATGTTTATTTCTAGAATTTCTAGGGGTTCCAAAAATTGAGACATGTAGTTTGGTTTAAAATTTTTACATTTGAAAATGTTTTTTTTAATCACATTTAACAGTTAGATTTATCTAAAGTAGGCTAGATGTCAACACACATCTTATTTGTCAGAACAACAACAACAAAAAAAGGTTGATTTGCATTTGAAAAATCCAAAAACTCTGTTGTGGTGTTATTTGTCTATGGGTTGGTTTCTATTTGGGAGATGTCACACAAAAATATTTTTAAAGCTTTAAAATGCTGTGATGAAAACATAACTTAACTGTAATACTCTATTTCAATTTCAATTGCAACCAAACAACGGTGAAAAACACTTTGACAAGAAAAACACTGTATTTATGCATTTGCCTCCTGTACAACAAATCAACAAACTGGAAAACTGTTCCAAATCAACTACGGAAGAGCAACAAAATATAGATGGACTGAAGGGTACAGTCTCTTAATAGGGTACTTCTCCCAATTTAATTTTGGAAGATAAAATCATGACATACATACTTGACATGAAATACTTTCATTTTCCTTTGTTTTATTTATTTATTTATTTTAAATTGCAGTTACATAATTTCTGCACCTTGTGCCCTACTGGTTTTTGTTAAGTATGATTATCAGACAAAAGAATGATTTAAAAAAATGGTCATTCTTAATTGGTGTCTGGTATACAAGAAATACATGCATCATATTACAACAATATAATATACTGGCATAATATAATATATCATTATGCAAAGCATTTTAATCTCAAAAAGTTAATCTGCTAGAAATGATCTACACATATTTTTAATCCATAATAATTTTATCACTTACATATGCTCAGAATGTTGAGCCAAAATCACTGAAAAATTGAGGCAATCCATCCATCCATCTTCTACACCGCTTATCTTACAGGGTCATGGGGAACCTGGAGCCTTTCCCAGGGAGCATTGCGCACAGTGCGGGATACACCCTGGACAGGCTGCCAATCCATCGCAGAGAACAATCACATACACATTCACACACCACGGACACTTAGGACATGCCAATGAACCTACCATGCCACTGGGGGAGGAAGCCGGAGTACCCTGGAGGAAACCCCCGCAGCAGAGGGAGAACACGCAAACTCCACACACACACACGCACACACACACACACACACACACACACACACACACACACACACACAGGGCAGCGGCGGGAATCGAACTCCCAACACTGGAGGTGTGAGGCGAATGTGCTAAACACTAAGCCAACGTGTGCCCTAAATTGAGGCAATATTAAGTTAAAATCTATGAACACAAAAGACATCTGCAAAGCTCTTACCTCAGAGAAGAAAGCTGTGACCGTAATTCTCTGACACTCATAGATGTTGCTGAGGGACGGACACAGGCTCTCCACTATAGCCGGTATTCGTGGACCTGCATGCTTCGCCATCGCTCTGTCAGAGACAAAAATACTCAGGGTTCATACATGACATTTCTAGTGACTTTACGTAACATTATTAATTACTCATTACTGCAATTTGGCCAATTCAAATAAACAAACGTATCAAAAGTCAATTATAAGGGCTTTAACGCCACATACCTGGAGAGGAGAGTGACCCCCGTTGTATGCTGCTGAGGGTCCTTCATCTTGTCCCACACGGCACCTTGGTCTAGCACCTTTTCTACAACATCCAGATGAGCTCGAGCCAGTAGGATGTGCAAGGCTTCAACTGCAGTACTGTAGGGGGACACACACAAAAACATTTCAAACTGTGCCAGTGACCTTTTGTTTAATACAAAAATGTATATAAAATATTCATGCTCTAGCTGATAATTCAAACTGATGCACTCCAACACAGCTGATTAACAATATTTCCATTATAAGCATTTTCTCAGAAAGAGCTCAAAAACAACCAACAGGCTATCCACACATACTGTATGTTTCATTCACAATGGGGTCTTTTAAATGCTAAGGTGAAAGAATAAGTAGCAGTCAATATCAGATTCCTTTTGTTCAATTCCTGCTGACAGGCATGTCTGCAGAGTTATCTGTCTGTTTTTTTTTTTAAACATCTGAGACTTGGGTTGTTTGCAGTCATGTGTACGCCTAACCTCAGTAACACCCAAAATCATTTAACTTTTTAAATTAAAATAATACAGTTAAAATCATTTAACTTTTTTTTTGTTTGTTTGGTCATCTGCCAATTCCCACCCACCTACTAGCTCTCCCCATCATACAATAGCTACCCGTGAGGGAGAGTGAAAGCTAATACATGCTTTCTTCGAGACAAGTCAGCCAACCACATCTTTTCAAAGCTGCTGCTCAGCCTGCATCACAGGGCAGTGTAACACACTCGGAGGAAAGAGCTATCTGCCATCAGCTATCAGCATACATGAGATGACAAACACCCATGATTGGCTAGTGTTGCTGTGACTGACCAGGCAGACAGAGCTTGCCATCCGTCCCTCTCAGACAGAATGGCCAATATTGCTCCCAATTTGGCTCCTGTCTACAGATGGCTGTGGCATCATCAGGATTCAAACTTGCAATCTCCGGATAATAAGACGAATGGCAATGGATTGTTTTTACATCCCTCCAGCTGTTGGTTGTCTGAACGTATGATATGCTTGTCAAGATTTATTTATAGTCCTGATCATGCTCCACATTAGTTGGGCAAAGCAGAAAAACATCTTTACAAATTAGTGAACTAATCTGAACAAGCTACAGAAATTAAAAGATTGGAAATCTAGTTATCCACAGTGACACTGGTGTGACTCACCCACAGACATCAAAGTTGGCGATGGTGCTTTTGCTGGGGCTTTTGTTTTCTGCTCGGATACTGTTGCTGTTAATGTCTTTGGGCAGCTGAACCCCAACACTGGAGCCCATGCGCACCAGCAGGGCACTGAACAGCTGTGGGAACAGACTGACCACAGCTTCCTCAGTGTGTCCATTCAGCATCATCTCACGCAGGGCACATGTCATCTACACACACAGTTAATGACATGCAGTCATGAAGCCAGATATAATGATAATGATAATGTTTGCAAACAAGCATGATTAAAACAGAAATATGACTGCTCTGTATATTTACAAGGTAACAAGATTTTAGATTTTTATAGGCAGATTGACTGCATTTATCACTGTTTTATTAAAATGGCCCCTCCCCTGAGATGATATTTGCACACAAATAGCTAAAGGCATGTCACGTTTTTAATGTACGGATGTCAAAACGTTGATCAAAACCAGACTTTTGACCAGTTTCCAGAATTACACCACAGGAACATCCAATGGTTTTTCCAGACTGCCACACATATGAGGCCATGACAGTCTATCAGCAACCCCCTACTGGAGTTCTTTTAAAAAAAAAAAAAAAAAAAAAAAATTGCTACTGATGTACTAATTAGCAAAATTCAAACATGGCTGATTCTAAATGGTATCAGTGGAGAAGATGGATCCAAACACACCAAGAGAGTCACTCACCGCTAACGGTTGACTGGTGGCCACCTTGGTCATGCCTGGTTTCAGTATGGACTCTTTCTTATCCACATAGGGCACAATGACATTCAACTTCTCGATGATCATCTCCATGATCTGCCGGGCTACAGTGCTGTCTGCTCCCAGAGCGATCCACATCTCACTGGTCCAACTGAGGAACAACACACATACATTTCACATTCAGTCTGAGAACATGCTTGCCTTGTAAAAAAAGATTACACACACCATAATGGGAAAACAGACTGAATATTCCGTACCTGTCGAAAGGAAGAGGATATGAAAGGAGTGTGTTGATGACTGTCTGCAGGTGTTGTGTGGCGAGGATCAGGATAGACTGTGCGACTGCAACCTTCACCTGCTCTTCAGAGATGACCTGTAACCGAATGTGCAGTACCTCCAACATCTCTGGCACCTGACACACAAACATGCAGAGGAATGAGGAGTGAACTGCAGAGTAGTTGCTTGCACTCATTAACACAACTTACAGAGGGAAAACATTTAAGACTAGCAGTTTTTATATAACCTGTAAGTATCATTACCAGGTCTTGCAGCATTGCCCCTCTGTTTTTGAGCAGTGTGTTCAGAATGACACTAGAGGCTCTGGAGCAATTGGACTGGGAGTCCACCAAACCTTCAAACAGCACGAAGATCAGTGTGTTTAGCTGCTGCTGAGGCAGACGTTTACTGATGATCTGCCGCAAGACAGAGAGACAGAAACTAGCATCATAAATATGCCATGACTCATGCAATCTTAACAAGTCAGGAATGTGATAATGATTGCATAATTGGACACGTCATCATCGCTGCTCCAAGACTATTGTACCATTCATCATGATTATCAGGCAATTGGGTCATTTTTGGTCTATTAAGGAAGGGGCAAGTAATAAAATCACTACACATGGATATGCCAATGAATTTAACAGCAACACTGATTTCACAAACAGTATGTTATTTTATTAATGGTATATATTAGCTTTTGTTTTCTACTAGCACACTCTACCTTACAGTGCCAAAGCTCATATTAAAAGAAAACAAAGAATATTAAATAGTCTTGAAGCCACGAAAACCTTTTTCCAAAAAATGGAATTAATAAATGTGTTAGTGTTGTATTAATAGCATGATATACAGTATTTCCTACCTTCGTGAGTTCAGAACAGGTTCTATAGAGGACTGAGGGGTCAGGGTCATTCAGTTTCTCTCTCAATGTTAATAAACTTTCAACGGACTCATCTTTGTGGTCCAGTGAAAAGCCTGAGGAGCACAGTATAGGCATGAATAAAACAATGTTAGGGGGTGTCAACTGTATTTTACTCACATACAAAATCGTAGTCAATGTCCATGGCCTAACGTACTTATACTTAAGCAAGAATTTGGAGCTTGAAGCTTTAAAAGTTTGATGTAAAAATCCATGTCATGGAACTGCATTTAAAATAACTTAATGTATTCCCCAGATTGATACCAAATCCTCTAATTAATGTAACTGTTATATGGTCAAGTAAAAAAAAAGTCAAGCCTAATAAATGTGCTGACACAGAAATAAGCAAACAGTGATAAGTGAAGACACAAAGAAGTCCAAACATGTTGGAAAGACTGTTGAGCTAATTATCAATAAATACAGTCAGTCAATCAGTATTAAGATTAAATAATACAGGGAGCATTGTTATAATATAGGATGTTACCTTCATAGCGCAGCTGAATATGTAAGAGTGAGTAAATGCAGTCTATGGCAGCCCTACGCACCGCAGCACTGGGGTCCGTACAGCGTGGGGCCAGACGCCCCAACAAAGCTCCAAGGTTATGGAATGTCACTAAGGTCTGCACAAAAATTCATATGTTTTCTTTGCTTAAAAAAATACAGGCTATGAAGTCATGAGTGAATAACAAAAACTGGCTAACCAAAATGCTCAGCATCATCAAAAAGCAAAGCACTACCAGTACCATCTGCTGCACCACTACTTTTGATGCTCTACCTTACTGAAATAGATATTTTTCATAGTCTTAAATACATTTTGATAAAGGCTTATGGTTGGAATTTGAAAAAAAAAAGAAAAAAAGACATTAATGTCCATGTTTTAATTTATTTTACTTGTTTGTGACACTTTAGTACTTTTAATTAAAGTGAAATTGTTTCCCCATAAACACAGTTTTCATTTCAAACTTCGGAGAAGCAGTTTGGAGCTAGTGTGACCTCTAAGAAAAGCCTCCTGGGTGATGCTTTCTCATGAATCTGGTTAAGAAGATGCCAATTGTGCGTAAAGTTTCATCAGGAATACCGTTTAAAATAGTATTTATAATATAAAGAGTTCTCATTTGTTTAACACTTGTCTTGGTCACTGCATAATGTGTGATTTCACAGTGTTAATAGTAGCAGAGAGTAATATAATGGTAAAAATGAAGAAAACCCAAACTTTCGATAGGTATGATTGTATGCCACACCTTAACACTGAGACTGTCCAGGTAGAACTGCAGCATCTCGGCTGCAGTCCTCACTGCTCTCTCACGCTCATGGTCCTGTTTGGAGCTCAACCAGCTCTCTATATGCTGGGAGGGAAACAAAGCACTCAAAAATGAGGGTTTAATAAATTTAAGACTCACATAAGATAACGTGTGTGGAATTTTGCTTACCTTGAACATAGTCTGAATACCATCTGGACTTAAATCTCCAGCCAGAACACTGCACAACAGTTCATGAAGGGCAGTGAAGGTGTATCCATATAAGACCTGAAAAAAAAGGGCTGTTAGCTGCTGAAACACATCTGGATTCCATCATATGACCCATTTCTTATAGTAGTGATGGCTTTTTAGAGGAAACCACTATAACAAAATGCACACGATTGTGGTACACTGGTCTCAGACGTGTTAAAGTGATACATGCTGTACTATATAATTAGATTTTGGCGTATATAATAGTTCTAGGAAACCAGATCCAGGTTAGTTATGATTATACTGGACAGTTTTGCAGATATCCATGACAAATGGTCATTTCTGAACACTTCTGAATCCTGTGTTGGTTTAAGAGTTTGACTCATTTACTTTGGAAAAGGCAGAAAATGTTCTTGTAAGCATGACCATTTTCCCCAAAACCAATATAAATCACCCGACGACGACTCTGCTTTAAAGTGAATCTTTATGAATGACATGAAAAAATAAAATCACTGTGGTTCTTCAAAACTATTTTGCTTCTGCCCATCATTCATATTTTAGAAATGTGCACTTTCCAAAATAATATGCAAAACTATACTCAACCAGAATAACTGCACCTACCACTAACATGATTATTTTCTAAAAACAGTGGAGGAAATTCAAGAATGTGCATGCGTCTGTCAGCCAGGATTCATTCCTCACCTCTCGTTCCTTGGGGTCAAGAACCTCTTCGTCTTTGGCTTTTTCCACCATTTCTAATGTAGGAAGCCCAAATACCCCATTGATGCACGTTTTCAGCATTTCGAAAATTTCATTTTCAGCCAGTGGTGGATTCAAAGTACTGAAACATTGAGTGAAGTTTATTTTCCAAAGTATTTGTTGTAATGTTAAAAATAAAAAAATAAAAACAGAGAAAAGTTCTATCTCCAACCTCAAAGTTAAATTTGGATTTATAAGGTTCCATCTGCCAGCCAATCATCATCCAAGGTGAACAGTGGCCTTGGCCAATCATACATGTTCTACACTATATGTCCAAAAGTTTGTGGACACTTTCATGTTCTGGGAAGGCTTTCCACTAGATTTTGGACTCTGGCTATGTGAACTTGCCCATTCAGGCACTGTGGTCTTTCTAATTGCCTCAGCATTTTGATAATGTAAATTTGACATAAACTTAAAGAACAGCTCATGTTGAGCTGTAAATACGGATTTCAGAAATTAAGGGTTTTATTTGCTGGAACGTCAAAAATGTCGATCTCAGAACATCTCTTCATATAATACTAAGCTTATAAAATACTGAAAAATAGCAGCCTTGCAAAAAATGTTAAAGGTTATTTAAGCACATTACTACAATTACTGTGAAACGTAACATCAAAGCTATCTGCTTGTTAAGTCGTGACGTAACGAACTTCAGGTAATACTGTTTCTGGGTACAAGCTTCTACTGCGTTGGCGGACGCTCTCGTATTTTCAACATGCCACAGCATAACCTGCAAAAGTGTCATCTCAGACACTCTTTGGCTGCAATTTTGTCCGTTTTCAGTGTCATCGCCCTTTTCCAAGCGCACTCCATGTCGGTGCAGAACATTTTCCTCCAAACAAATCAATAAAGCTTCCATATAATATGACGGCATATGCACTTGCCAATTGGACACTAGCAGGTGTTGTATTTCACTGACTGACCCTCAACGTACACCTATATTGAAAACAATTTAACTCTCACCTTAACATTTCTAAAAGACACTGCCAGTGCTGTGTTTATATTAGCAAAACGATACGTCTGTAGCTAGCCAGGGTGGCAGATCATTATATGTCAACTAGCCCAACAACATTATCCCTCCAAAACCTGGCTGGTCCATATTTAGTTTTTCCATCTTCGTTTACGTCCAAAGTTATAGCTGTTGGTTTTTTGGGGGGTTTTTTTAGAAATACTTCAGCCAGATCATGGCATATCATCTTTAAGTGTCAACTTTTGGGATCTGAAGGAAGGTTTGGACTCAGAAATGGCTTCATGCCACGTGGTGACGTCAGACTTAACAAGCAGACAGAAGAACACTGGCTTTGCTGCCTTAAAGGATACTTGAGATTGGCACATGTCGTCATAACAAGGTGGCGCACCGGAGTACGCATGGCATCGACTGGTTCCGCCTTGATGAAATCCTATCAAAAAAGATTTCTCTAGTTAGACTAACATTTTGAAATTGAGTGGCTCAATTTCACAGTACAATGACAGCATTTTATTAGAAATTGTTCTTTCTAAACCTTGTATACAATAAGGTGCGAGGTTACTAGATACACCAGTCATTTTCACGATTATACATTCCAACAAGTCAAAAACCTTGTGACTGCACTCTGTGGTACAAATCAGGCAGACTAGTATTTCTAGCATTAATTAACGTTCAGCTGAGAGGTGGAACAGTTAGCGCTAGTTGTGTAGGTTCTAGCCTAATAGCATCTAGCAGCAACTTTTTACTCACAACCATTTCAAGAGTTTACCATTTAAGAATAGTACAAAAAAAAAATCTGAAAAGCTACCAGTGATGGTGATTATATGGATGAAAACAGCTTGTGAAACTGAAGTCAAGGGAAAATTCAGTAGCTTTCCCAGCTCTGTATTTCAACCATATCAGACATCTTGGGAATGACATGGAAAGAGCGGCATCCAAACTGCAGAAACTGTTATTTGCAACACAATTATTTCCACATTGTACATTTCTGCACAATGCATTCAGCATCCACAGGTATGTATGTAGCCATATGTTTAAACATCGTTTTTTTTCTAAATGCCAAGAAAGTGCACCACACTACTAGATACCCAATAAGCTGGCAAACAATACTTCAATAACTAAGTGTTCTGGATTGTAACCCATTTTGTTCATCAATCTATGGGAAAACTCACTCACTGGCAGGTTGATAAAATAAATTTCTTATTTCCTGCATCAAACCAATAGAGAAATTCTATGAGCTTCGTGATCAAGTGTTCAACTGATGCTACAGAAGTCACACACCATCATTATTCCCATGAGTTCTTGCTTGCGGGTGAAGACGTATCCCTGTTTGTGAGTGCAGGTATTAATGGCTTTTGCAATCAGGCCAATACTTTGAATTAGACTCAGCTTCATGGTGAGGTCCTGTAAAGATTTCAAACACAGAGAAAGACAAACAAAGACTTAATTACAAGGTTCATCACTTTACACACTACTCTTTAAGTAAGCCATTCTGTATTAGTATTTGAACCAAGACCACATCAGGGTGCCATAAAATGATATTTTTCATCCAACAGGTTAACTCCGGTTTCATCTTAACACACCCAAAGTTTAGCTAAAGAAAAGTCTGAAGATGGACACTATGGATTCAAATAGACTCATAACTTGGGAGTACTTCCAATTTTGAACAAAGCAATTTCAGCTGAACAGACTGTTCTGAATCTGAGGTACTAATATAAATCAACTAGATATAGAGGCAGAAAGAACAAATCATAACCCTCAACCTCAAAATTGTTAGTGGAAAGACAGATTAAGTAGGTTGTTTTAGGAAAAGTTTGAGGAACCATAGAAGTCCACAGAATCATCAGTGTGAGGATTTAGTAACAGAAAGTATTCAGTGGGTTAGTTGACAGAGATTCATTCTTAAGCCTTCTGAACTTCTCAAAGCCACAGAACTATGTTTACCGAGGCACCAAGAGGAGATCTACAGATAATTCAGTACCTCACCTTCTCTAAATAAACATCTAAAAGGTCTTGAGGTTTAAAATTTCTCTGCTCTGAAGAGACTCATTTACAAAGACACAATCAAAATGTTTATTTTTCTCACTCTTTTCTTTTTTGAGAAGTTCAGAAGTTCATGTTCCTTGAATTTTCATTTAAGGCCTCGAGAGAAAAGACAAAAGGTTTTAGTTGATTCTGTACAGGTCAGAGAAAGAAAGAGGCTCCTTATGGTACCTTTGTCTCTACTTTAATTCCAAGAACCTGTATAACATAAAAGTAATGTTGGAGTTTAATATACAACACAGTACATCAGGGTAACACACCACATTTCCACACACACACACACCTAGATATCCACTCTACTTTTAATACGACAATAATCTCCGTATAATCCAAGATTTTAAAAATGCTAGTTTAACTTTTACTGCAACACTGGAAAATCTTTTGATGAAAACATTCATTATTCTAATTTCTTTGGCTACTGTAAGTACACATACCACATCTATAGACAGATAATTAATAAGACCACTCATAAGAGTAAGAAAAAAGGAAAAAAAAAAATATATATCATCCACACCTGGTTTAAATGAAAGAATGGAAAAGCCATTCTCCTGGTCTTCGAATAGTCAAATATTAATAAACTAAATAACTTTAATTATCTGAATGTGTGCAGAACTGATTTTAATAACAAAATCTGGTTAGCAGAGCAGTCTGACCTTGCTGCTACAACACAATCTCTGTAATCTCTTCTGTAAACGATTTCTTCAGAATAAATTCACTGACTTATTTTTAAGGGATTGGCTGATATCACTGCAGTGAGTCTAAGCATAATGACTACTACAAACTTCAAATCAAACCAGGAATGAAGTGCACCGTTGTTTTTTGTAACTTTTTGAAACGGTTTAGCCTTGCACAATTTCAAATCAGGCCTTTTAGAGGACTCTACCTCAGTCAGGATCTCACTGACATTAGGTCATTCAGGGTGAGTGCCAAGCTAAGCATGGCTGCTTCTCCAGCAGACACTGGTTTTCAACTACAATACAAAACCACAGAAGTTTTTTTTGTTCCATTTAGGAAAGAATTACGACTCTGAGGTGTATAGTGGTCTGACTAACTTTTTTTTTTAACCAATCATTTTTTTTAAACAGTGTCTAATGGAGATTTTGAATCAAACAGAATGTTGAAATAAAAATATAAAGCAAATCTTCATGTAATTTTACACCTTGTTTGAGCCCTTTCACTAACATAACAAACCTTATTATATAGAATATATTTATGAGTTTTAAAGAGTTTATTTATAATTCATTTATCTAATGTGTTAGATAAAGTGTTGGACAGGGGATATGATTGAGTAAGGAAAGTGCCTGCGCATGTAAGAGTTTGAATATCAGTCAATGTGTCAAGCTTTTTAATGCTAAATAATGAAAAGAACCATCCCAACATAATGTGTAGCTCCTGTTAATTCTACCTTGGTGTTAAAGAGCTTGGTGATGTTGCGGAGTATGTCGTTGTCGAGACGAATGAGAAGCTGGTCCTCTGGAGCATTCAGAGCCACGTAGCCATAACACAAAATCAAAGTGCTCTTCATCTTCTCTACATCCACATCATTCTTATCCTGCTTGACAAGACATCCATAAAATGCAACATTAGCAGTAATGAGAACAGTAATAATAATAACCACACATGTCTGTGAGCCCTTTATTGATTTGTTTGAAACATTTTGGTTTCCTTTCACCAGAGAAGCCAGTAGAACTTACTTTGAGCAAGCTGAATATCCCAGAGGCTTTCTTGAAGGCATCAGATTTCCCAAACTCGTCAAGCTTGGCCAGAGTGCCATCCAAATGACTGCTGGCACAAAGCCCCACAGCCATCGCTACTCCCTGGGAAACCAAATCACTCCCAGTTATTCTCATTATTACATATTAGTAGATTTTAAATGGTTGTTTAAGTATCCAATTTCCAAGCAGTGGTTCCAGTGCAATCATCAGTATGTATTCTTCTGCAATTAGGAACCACTGGGCTGCATTCTCTGATCAAATCTCTGTAATAAAACCATACTGCTGACCAGCCCTGAGCTTAGCCATGACCTCCCTTTGCAAATTAGCAGTGAGCTTTGAATACATTCTTGTCACAAGACCACATTTCTCTGAGCAGTCCTGATAGAATGAAACAAACAGTGAAACCATGTGCCTTTAATTGGATGCTCAAACAGGAAACTGCACTAAAGGTCACGTCAAACAAGTGAGCAGACGAGCCTATGACTGAGATTACAGCATCTGGAGTGTTTAAGACGATAAATGAGAGGCCGGAGAGATGCTGGCAGATAAAAGAGGTGAAAGCAAACAGAGCAGTGTGTGTAATGTGTTTTCTTTGCCGTACCGCTCTCTCGGTGGCGTCGTTATGGCGGGTGCTGATCAGAATCTCCTGGAGCTGTTTTCTCACCAGCTCCTTATTGGAGGACTGCTGCAGAGCCACACCGATACACTTATACAGGAAGCTCTAGAGAGGGTATTGAGCGTATCAGATTAAATGAGCCGAGAGACTGCTGGAAACAACGTGTAAATATTTTTAAGAGCGCACTCCAGAACTGACTTTGTACAATCCATTCATAATACATAAATCTCAACATATAGTCAGAATTGAGTTTTACTTTACTAATACAGACCTTCTCCTCCAAAGAATGGTTGTAGGTTGGGAGATATCGAGTTGCCTCAACCACCAGCTGACAGCTCCACTGGCCATCATCAATGGCTACCAGAGTTTTAGACAGGAACTTTTCCCAAGAGAGCAACATAATCATCATATACCACAGATCGGTACGTCAACAAGAAGCAAAATGGTATAATTTCTAAACACACTATACAGACTTACTACGGCTACTTACCAAAAGGAGGCTGTCTTCCCATTTCTTTTTGTCAAATGCTTCTGGTGTGGATTCTGATGATGAAAGTACGATTGGTTTTGTGAACGAGAACGGTTCATTACGGCTTGAGTAGCAAAAAATCTGGCTTACATCCAGCATCAAAAAAGAAGGCGATTTAAACCATATAATTTTACAAGAATGTTAGGAAATGTAAAATTTTCCTCATTAAAATGACAAAGGTTCTCTTGTTGACACGTCTGGCAGTCATATAAGATCACACAGGAATCCATTTGCTTTTGGAGAAATGAGTGCTTTTAGCTAAGGCTTCACTTTAACAGACATTTTGAGAATACCTTGTAAATTTACATGTCCTTAGTTGGGGGGGGGGGGGGGGGGGGACAACTGAAGCAAAACAAAAAAAAAAAGTGTATAAGTGATGTTAAGTGAGTGTTTCATTGTGAATAGGTCTAAATCATTTAGTGTCTCATTAAAAAATGCATTAGAGCAAGTGCAGTTCAAGTCAAACTGTACCAAACTGGAGAAGATTTGTTAACTAATTATTTGCATTGTCTCTTACTGACACTTTCAGACACAGCCTAGGTGAAACTTGAACACTGACCTTCAAGATAACTAAGGAGTCTTGGGACCTCGCTCTCCCATAGTGCTTCTACTTTAGGGTTAATGTTGGGACTGATGGCATTCAGAAGACTCAGAGAGGGTGTACCATGACCTCGATATGAGAATGGGAAATAGGCATTCACCTAGGAAACATTTTATCAATGGTCACAGACAGTTTAATAATGGAAATGCAATAAATCCATGAGTATAAATAACCTTTTTTACAATGAAGGCACATTCATGTTTTACATACTGTAAGTATAGACAGTGTAGATCATTAATGCTGAAATGACAGAAGGCTTAAAAATACTGAACATAAAAGTTTGCTGCCTTTATCTGCCGAATTCCATACTTCATTATTTAAACTCTGGACAAAAAATAATTAAAGCACAGGAACAGTCAGCGACAGAATTTTTGGCACCCTTGGTCAAGATGGGTAAAAAGGTTACAGAAGAAATATCTTTGTGGTTAATTAGCTTAAACTCAAACAGAAAATGTGAAAGAAATCTTTAATTGAAGTAAATCTATTTCTAGGAATTTCTCTCAAGGGATTGGGATGGCCAGGAGAAAAGTATGATTGTGTGGTTAGTGATTTGGATTGCTGTCCTGATGGAAGATCAAACCACAACTCAGTTGTAACTTCTTGTCAGAGGCAGCCAGGTTTTCATGGCTACTTCATAGAGTCCATAATGTCATGCATCCTAACAAGGTTCTGTGCCTTTGGAGGAAAGAAATGGGTTCTATGTTCATTTTGGTCTCATTACATTTGTGTAGTTTCCATTCCATGCTGATAAATTACTACGGAAATTTGGCCAGGCACCAGTTCATATTTATATCCTTATCAAATACAAGGTCATGGATGATCATTATTAGGCTTCTTATTTTTGCCAGTATGAAACAGCCTCTAGCAGACCACAGCAATAATGTTTCAATAAGCTTTTCAATAATTGGTGGGTAATGTACACTCAATGAGCACTTTATTAGGAACACTAAACACTATACTAATACTGGATAGGGCCTCCATTTTCTTTCAAAACAGCCTCATTTCTTCGTGGCATGGATTCCAAGTCATGTTGGAAGCATTCTGGTCCATGTTGACATGATTACATCACGCAATTCCTGCAGGTTTTTCAGGTGCACTTTCATGCTGTGCACATCCCAAATGTGTTCTATTGGATTCAAATGCGGTGACTGGCAAGGCCACTGAAGAATGCTGAACTCATTCATGTTCATGAAACCAGTCCGAGATGAATTTTCCTTTGTGACATGGTGCATTATCATGCTGAAAGTAGGGAAGGATTTCTTTAATTCCTTAGAATAAAATAACTTTTATTATATCAATTATAGGTTTGATTTGTCTCTTATTTACAGTCTGAGTTTAAGTGAATTAATAACTCTGACATTGTTTATAACCATCATTATCCACAGTGCCAATAATTCTGGAGATGACTGTAGATTCACTTACCAAAAGCCTTATCATTAGTATATATGGAGAGGGAAGATTGGAACCTACGGAGAAAAAATGGAAAGAAAAAAAATTAAATAAATACAAAAGAGAGTTAGAAAAAGGGTGGACAAGGGTCAGCCACATGCAGTCACTGGATACAAAAGAATTACAATTAACATGTAAATGATCAGTAAGTTGAGAGCTCAGTTTAATCTTTGCTGCTGTGAGAAACAATTAGCCGCCCTCCCAGAACTCCAGACCTATATTCACATGATAAATACGGCTTTTGGTTTTGACTAATTAGAACCAGACAGTTCTGGCCAGCCAAACAACTGTTAATAAAAACAAAATGTCTGTAAGCGAAACATTGCTTCCAAAAAGAAGTGGAAAAAAGCAAGCAAAAAAAGGCACCTGGCCAGAGCTGTGAGTGTCTGTGGAGCCAGAGTGTGTGTTTATGTGATGGCCTGGTTTAACCGGCACAGGATAGCTTAGCCAGTGGAAAAGCCCTCTGCACTTAAAATGTCTGGAGCTGCATTCATCGATGACATCATGATTGGGTTTATGTGCATGCATTTGATGACGTGTGTGTGTGTGCGTGTGTGTGTGCGCGCGTGTGTGTGTGTGTATACATATGAAATGCACAGTTCATAATACACACTTCGATATATGGTGCTCACCTGGTTCATTGAAGTTGATGATGAAATTGGGTTCTTGGGCTGATCGCTTCTTATTGGCCAGCAGGATAAGGCTCTTGCAGAGAGGTGTGGTGGCGTTGAAGTACTGACTCGGGGTCAGGTAGCACAGCAACATCGGCCACAGAACCTATAGCACACAAACTGACTTGTCAATATAGCTTACACACAGCACAAAATCTCCTGTGCAGCAACAGTAGATTATTTTTTTCTAACTTAACTGATGGAGTACAAACATCAGATTTAAATGACAAGACAGATTACTAATCTAGAAGAAAACGTAGCACCTATCTAAGTAGGCCTATATAAAGAACCTCAAAACAAAGTCACTAAAAATAGCCCTCTCTGTCTCCACACTTTATAAAACTCTGTGTGCCAGCGTGATGACGGAGCTCTGTCATCAGTCCTCTGTTAATTTTGGGAGCTGTACAGGAAAAGAACTGACCTCTTCCAGAACAAACACACACACACACACACACTGCTATTATGGGTTGGTGCTGCTGATGCTGGTTGAAAGTACAATTTACGGTTCATGACGTTCCTTCCTTGTGGTGTCATACAGATCATTTATTTTGTGTGCTGACTAACCTTGCTACTATGCTAGTCTCGCTATAAAGAAAATTGCAATAATACAGGTTGTATTGAAATATTCAACCTTAGTTGCTATGTTCACTGTAATCTAGGGATGCACCAAACGTTCGGCAATAAGTGAAAAGACTGAGTAAATGTTACCGAACAATTACGTTTTTGATGACGCAATCAAATAGCAACCAGCGTAAAGCGAGACACGCTCACACTGTATGAACGCAGTATGGAAGCGTTTTAACATATCCGAGAGACGCAAAAATGGCCATTTGCAGACACTGTTCTGCTGAATTGGGATTGCATCTACAAAAACTTACAGCAGTACAAGTTTAATTTATCATTTAAAATCAAGACACCCTGAACAGCATGCAGAGTATGAGAAAGACACGGTGACAGCAGCAGCAGTGAAATGGAAAGTTCCTCCTCCCAGTCCCATCACACCCAGCCCATCTGTGGCTGACTTAAGTAGGCTTATGTCTAGGACGATTATTCATTTGTTGTGGGTTCATCAACTTTTTGGCACCCTTTTCGATGCACTTTTTAAATGCACTTTTTTTGTTGTAGGCACAGAGAGTACATTACATTCTTTCAGCAGTCAGTTATAGGCCTAATATAGGCTACTCAAGAGGGGGGGCTCAAAGATGGCCAAATAAAAATATCTTTATTTTATTTTAAGATATATTGTGCTTTGTTGGTATAATGTCTGCAAGAATGTTTAAAAAAAAAATGTTCAGTGTTAATATTTTTAAATTGTAGTTTTGTAATTGATTTTTTTTTTTCTTTGAAAAGAATCATTTGGCTATTTAATTTATGCAGTGGTGAAAAAAATTGTTAAAATAAACGGAAAATTTTTTTTAAACTGCGTTCGGTATTTGGCCAAGAATGATCATCTCCGTGCTTCCCTACTATAATCCTATGTGCATATTATTGGACAATAAAATCAACTTCCTCTCTTCGTGTTAACGTTCACCAGTGATGATTACTACTAAGCATATTCAGTATTACAGCCATTCCTAAACTTCTGGCCATATGTCAGTGTGTGCATTTTTGTCTGCAAGTCTCACATCAGTCAGGCGGCCCACGGTGGTGGTGAAGAGATGGAGTGTGTTATCACACATGCTTCTCAGTGCCTCATTGGTCACCTCCTCTGGATCCAAGGGACGTTGTCCCCGCTGCAATACAATCAAACATCATTAGTATTTCCACAGAATAACAATCCAGACATCAAGCAGTTTAGCACAGTCTACTGACTATTTATAAAGTAGCCTCTCTAATGGTTTCAAATAGAATGCATGAACTACAGAGAGTTTTCCATTTCATTCAATTATACTCAAGTAACACAGATAGCTAAAATACTAAAATAACATTCTCAAAACAATTGATTTAGTATTTAGGCCATTTGCATTAGGAGATTCATACAAGATGTGAGACTGTTCTCCACTACCATTCATAGCACGACATGGAAATTCTCATTATACTGTACAGATTTACTAGTATTAATATTATACATCAGGATAGTCTTATTATTTTCAATAAGTTTGGTGTCATGCTGGAAAATACTTCTGGTATTAACTGCTTGAATAACTCAGTAATCAGTGGCTCTTGAGATGTCAAAAGACATCCATTTTCTAATTTGTATCATTTACTCAACACATTCCATTCATTGTAGGAGGGTCCAAAGTGAAAACAGCGATCTTAAAAGAGCTACATACATGGTAAGTGTCAGACAGAGCGCAGTGCTGAATAATAAAGCGCACAAGTATGTCTCCCCCCTCCAGCTCCAGGTAGCCGTGGTGAGCCATTGCACTGATGACCTGCACAACGCTCTTCTTTACCTGCACGGATAAACAGATAAGTCAACCTCAAAAACATCTAGATGCTACAGTACACTGTATCTAATATGTGCAGTTTGATTTTTTTTGTTTCAAAATTTTAAATACAAAATAAATCGTTCCCCCCAAAATTATGTGCACACACATAGTGCACATCACGTAAAATGTTTTAATTTATACTTAATAGAGTATACACACCCACACTCAGAGCACTTTATTAGGAACAGCTGTACACCTCAACATTGTGTGGCAGCAGTGCAATGTGTAAAATCTTGCAGAAAGGGGTGGGGAGGGGGAGTGATCTCGGTGATTTTGAAAATGGCATGATTGTTTTTGCCAGATGGGCTGGTTTGAGTATTTCTAGAACTGTTGGTCTCCTGGGATTTTCACACACAACTGCCTCTAGAGTTTTCTCAGAATAGTGCAATAAAGAAAAAAACCTCCACTGAGTGGAAGTTCTGTAGACAGAAACGCCTTGTTCATGAGCAAGGCCAATGGAGAATTGCCAGACTGACAGAAAAAAATGGCCAGACTGACAAACTGACAGAAAGGCTACAGTAACTCCGATAACCACTCTGTACAATTGTGGTGAGTAGAAAAGCATCTCAGAATGCACAACACATCGAACCTTGAGGTGGATGGGATACTACAGCAGAAGACCATGTCGGGTTTCACTTTTGTCAGCCAAGAACAGAAAGCTAAACTGCAGTGGGCACAGGCTCACCAAAACTGGGCAGATGACGACTGGGAAAATGTAGCCTGGTCTGATGAAACTCGATTTCTGCTTAGACACACAGATGGTAGGGTCAGAATTTGGCAGCTACAGCATGAATCCATGGACTCAACCTGCCTTGTGTCAACAGTTCAGGCTGGTGGAGGTGGTGTAATGGCGTGGGGAATGCTTTCTTGGCACACTTTGGGCCTGTTAATATCAATCACGTACCAATCAAAACATGTGAATCCCTTCATGGCCACAATTTACCATCCTCTAATGGCTGCTTCCAGCATGATAATGCACCATGTCATAAAGCAAAAGTCGTCTCAAACTTGTTTCATGAACAAGTCAGAGTTATTAATTCTTATTTTATTCTAAGGAATTAAAGAAATCCTTCCCTACTTTCAACATTATGATGCTCCATGTCACAAAGCAAAAGTCGTCTCAAACTGGTTTCATGAACATGAATGAGTTCAGTGTTCTTCAGTGTCACCGCATATGAATCCAATAGAACACATTTGGGATGTGGTAGAACGGGAGATTCGCAGCATGAAAGTGCACCTGAAAAACCCGCAGGAATTGCATGATGCAATCATGTCAACATGGACCAGAATCTCAAAGGACCATTTCCAACATCTTATGCAATCCATGCCATGAAGAATTGAGGCCATTTTGAGAGCAATGGCCCTACTCAGTATTAGTTTAGTGCTCCTTATAAAGTTCTCAGTGAGTGTATATTACCCACCAATTATTGAAATGCTCACCTTATTGCTGTGGTCTGCTAGAGGCTGTCTCATACTGGCAAGAATAAGAAGCTTCTTGTTTTCCATTATGGAAGCTACAAGAAATAAATCAATATAATATAATATCTTAGTAAAGCCAATCAAAGAAAACTTAAAAAATGTTAGTGCATATTTTGCACACAGTTTCAATTTGATAGATTACTGAAATAATAATAAAAATATTTCTAATTTTCTTAACTTGAATAGGAACAACTTGGAAACATCTTCCACACATGATACATCAGATAACACTGACTTGTTGAATCAGCAGACTCTTAAATCTGTCACTTAAGTGTAATATGTGATGATGACAGAGTCTCACTTGTTGAGTTGATGAGGTGTCTGAGTACAGCCAGGGAGCCCATTCTGTTTCTCTCATTATTGTTTTCCAGCCTCTGCAGGACAAACACCATCAGTCGGTCTGGGAATGTGTTGGCTGTGTCAAAGAGAGACAAAGCAGTAAATATCACACTAGGACTAGGACTTAGTGTATTATGTATTATTATACTGTATTATGATCTGCAAAAACAACAACGTACAGAGATATTTCCTTGCTTTAAGTGTGCTTTCAAGCTAAATGACAGTGACGGTAACAACTCCTCACTCAAAAAAACCCCAAACATTTTATACAGTTAGAAAACAAGCCTAACAATTTAACATGGCAGCAAAATGATCAGTTAATTACAGTGATATGATTTTGACTTCTGTGGAGAAACATCTTAAGAAGAAGTAAGACGCCAACTTGATTTTTGGATTACACACATCTTTCAAAGATCACTTTAATAGCTAACCTTATATTAATCAAGAAAAATAACGGCCAATAAATGTGCTGCTTGTACATTTAAAATCCATTTGGCTCACATAGTATGCTTCAGATTCAAATAAATCACTAGGAATTACATAGTCACAGAAAAATCTCTATAAAAGCTCTAGGAAAGTCTTGTCAATACGGCAAACATCTACTTATGAAATGTGATTTCAGCGATGCAAGGAGCTTGAACTTAATCTCCCTTTTCCCAACCAATGGATTACTGCAGCAGTCACCTGACTGTGAACACATGCTGCACTCTCACTATTCAATACCGTTCACATTTTAGTCCCCAAAGGACTGAACAATGTTTTGTCCAAACAGTAAACTGTCCATAAGGGGAATCAACCATCTATAAAGGTAAGTGAGAAAATCACTCTCTCACAGGGTTTATCTGCAAATCCACTGACTGAGAATCAAATTGAGTTTGTTTGAAAATAGAAATAAAAAACCCTACCAAGGATAGTGAAGCATCGCAGAACTTCATTGTGGTTTTTCACAGTTGGAGGATTATTATAGTCCACAGGTGCACACACCTGAAAGAGCACATCAGGGTACAAAATTAGACAAATATTTGTTGCCAAGAACAAAATAAATTTCTTTTCTAGTTTTAAATGAGGTGGAACAGTGTGCTTGAACCTGGTATAGGTAGTCTCGTTATTTAAAATAAAAAAATAAAAAATAAATAAAAATAAAAAAAAAGTATTACAGACACGATGCTAATCTTTCTTAGCTTTGGCAGGTTTGCACATGTGAGCTGGGTGGTTGTTTAAACAAACCAAGCCCGTTCAAAACTTGTTCTGTTGCAATTGCATAATAGAGAACACTACTTGCAAAACAGTTATAGTTAGGCACAGCCCATGTGTGTCTTGCACAAGTGTGAGAGAGAGAGGTGGAGTGATAGAAAATGTAAAAGTAAAAAGAACTTCTACAACCTGTTGGTGCAGAGCAACTAGAAGGTTATCCGTCTGAGTCTCAAGCACCCTGCTGCCCATGTTTACAGAGGCCTCCAGAACCTGACAAAGGCTCTAAACCATACACACGCCACAAAATATGTACACAAAAATCACACATACTTGCATCATAAAGGTTACATTATTTAATATTTGAATAGTTTTACTTATTATTCACCAATGATGCAGTGAAAGAAATACATCAAAAGTAAAACCTGCCAAGATTGTAAATAAAGTGCTGAAACAATGTTAGTGTACTGGAGCTTCAGTGAGTCAGGACACAGTAAAGTCATGAAGAGCTGCACCTTGCTGATGATGTAGTGTTCAGGGTTTTTCTTGTACAAGCCAAGTATTGCAGGAAAGAGTTTGGGAAGTTGCTCCTCCAACTTGTCATGGGCCATCAAGTGACTCATCAACCCCAGAGCCTCAGCTACAGTCAGACGCAACTGCAAGGTAAGCGTGCACGCACACACACACACACACATTCTTACTATCCTTGTGAGGACCTTCCATTGAGCCAATTACACCATACACCTGAACCTAAGCCCAATCTTAACCTCAGTAACCGAAAAGAGCCTTTTTGGCTCTTTAAGCTTCACCCCCCCACCCCCTTATTTTCTCCCCAATTTGGTCACCTGCCAATTTCCACCCACCAGCCAGCTCTCCCCTATCATATGACAGCTACAGTATTAACTGGGGTGAAAGTGTGCTTTCTCCACAACACGTGAAGCCAGCCAACCTCGTCTTTTCTAACTGCTGCTCATGCTCATGTCACATGGCTGCATAACACACTAGGAGGAAAGCACAATCCACGCTCTTCTGCATACATGATGGGCACATAGATGCCTGCGATTTACTAGTGTCACTGTGACTGAACGGGGAGAGAAAGTCATCCCATCCACCAAGAAAACACGGCCAATTGTGCTCCCTTTGTCTCGCACCCACAGACATTGCTGGGATTTGAACTCTTGATCTACTAACGATAGAACAAGCACTTTTTCTCAGGAGCCGCTCATTTAAATTATTTACAATTAAAATTGCAGTTTTTATTTAAAGAAAAAGAACATTTTCCTCATGGGAAACTAGTCTCACTCGCCACATTTCGCCACAAGTTCAAATTATCAAATCATATTATATTTCTATCCTTGATATAAAAACAACATGAATTCTTACAAATTCTCTGAAACAAATGATCTTATTGAAACACTGCAGTGTTTATGGAGCTGAATGTGCTTTCATACTTAAGACAGTATTATGGTTAATTAATTAATTACATAGTTTACACTCACTGAGCCTCCCTTTGCTCTCAAAACAGCTTCAATTCTTCTTGGCACGGATTCCACAAGATAGTGCTAGTTGGAAACAGTCCACTGAGAATCTGGTCCATGTTGACATGAGTGCCTTACACAATTCCTGCAGATTTTTCAGATGCATTGTGCATATTTCCCGTTCTACCACATCCCAAAAAGAGTTCTACTGGATTCAGATGCAATGACTGGGAAGGCCAGTGAAGAACACTGAACTCATTGTCATGTTCATGAAACCAGTTTGAGACGACTTTTGCTTTGTGACAGGGTGCATTATCCTGCTGTTAGTAGCCATTAGAAGATGGTAAATTGTGATCATGAAGGGATTCACATGGTCAGCAACAATACTCAAAAAGGCTGTGGCATGCAAGCAATTATTGATTGGTATTACAGGCCCAAAGTGTGCCAAGAAAACATTCCAAACACCATTACACCACCTCCACCAGCCTGGACTGTTGGCATAAGGCAGGTTGGGTCCATGGATTCATGTTTTTGGCACCAAACAGCATGACCCTACCATCTGAGTGTCTCAGCAGAAATCGAGATTAATCAGACCAAGCTGCATTTTTTCACTTATTGTTTCATCTGTTCAGTTTTGGGGAGCCTGTGCCCACTGCGGCCTCAGCTTTCTGTTCTTGGCTGACAGAAGTAGAACCCGATGCTGTCTTCTGCTGTTGTAGCCCATCTGCCTCAAGGTTCGATGTGTTGTGCATTCTGAGATGCTTTTCTGCTCACCACACTTGTACAGAGTGGTTATCTGAGGTGCTGACGTCTTTCTGTCATCTCAAACCAGTCTGACCATTCTCCACTGATCTCCCTCATCAACAAGGCGTTTATATCCACAGAACTGCTGCTCACTGGATGTTTTTTCCTTTATCGCACCATTCAGAGTAAACTCTAGAGACTGTTGTGTGTGAAAATCCCAGGAGATCAGCAGTTATACAAATACTCAAACTAGACCGTCTGGCAGCAACAATCATTGCACAGTCAAAATCACAGAGCTGATGTTTTTTCCCCCATTCTGATGGTTGATGTGATTTTTACTGACTAAAAATAAGATTTACATCAGTCTTCCTCTTAAGTCACTAACTTCTTCTCAAACAGTCTCTCTTTGACTGGCTAACTGAGTTAGCTCTAATTGGTTTCTCGCTCTGTCTAATTTACTGTACCTTTGTGTCTCTGCTTTGTAGCCAGTTGTTGAAGAGGATGTCATAGGCGGCGTAGATTTCACTGGAGAATGTGTCCTTGCGTACTGTGGGGTCTGGTGCTTTGTCCAAGTTGGCCAGGTACTCCAGAATGCTCTCACTGAAGCGTGAAAGAGCTAAGGGCAACAAGGACACGATGTTAGCAGCACAATGGCTTTTTCAGCAGCTAAAGCAAAGCCGGGGGTGTGTGAAAAAAAAAACACCAAAAAGATGCCTTGCAGGAGATATACATGTAACTTTACAAGGTCTGTCAATCTTTTGACGCTAAATGCTGGAAAACTTCAAAAGAGAAGTGAGAAGCAGGTTGTTGCAGGTTAGAGAGAAATGATCATATAATCCAAGATAAAATGTGCCTATAAAATTAGCCTAATAGTAAAACATCAGGGTAGAGAGTCCAAGACGTTGTGTAATTCACTTCTAATACAAATATATAAATACCAGCAATAACAAGCCTCTAACTGAAAATTACATTTTTTTAAAAATATGTAAATATACAATTACACAAAATACATTTGCAATAACACATTCACCATAAATTCTTAACGTAACATGTGGCCTCACTGTGATCTTATTTATCCTAACACACTCAATCAGTGGTACTCGATTGCATCCACAAACTAATCTTAACTTCAAGCATACTGCCAAATATTCTAATCATTAACTAAGATGTTAGGTCAAGTTAAAGGTAAACAGTATTAACAGTAACTTATTTTAAATATTTTTGTCTGGGTTTGTGCGGGTTCCCTCTGGGTTATCAAGTTTTCCCATAAATATTACCGGTAGTTGGACTGGCAAATCTAAATTGCTCCTGTGTGTGAATGTGTGTGCATGCTGCCCTGCAACAAACTGGTGTCCCATCTAGAGTATATTCCTGCCTCACACCAAGTGCAGAGGCACCATGACTCTGAGCAGGATAAAGCAGTTACAGAAGATGAATGAATGAATACTGTTATATATAAAAAGGAGTTCTTCCTTTTTTTTGCATCCATCTACTCTTCATCTTAATACTGGGGACGGCTTCTTTCCCCGTATCTAATCTTTAAAATAAATCTGCCCTCAGGTTAATTGTAGGCTTACCAGTGGAGAAGACCCACTTCATGCTGTCTTGCTTGGCGAGTCCTAACATAGGCAACATGGTACCCAGGATAGCGCTGAGGAACGGCACCATGCCATAAACTGCAAGTAGACACAAGTCACTCAGAAAATATTTGTGACTTTACAGGAGGAAAGTGACAGTGAAGGCAAATAAAGGTCAAGTAAAATGGGTGAACCAATCTAACATACTATGGTATGATAAACACGAGGTTAAGATAGGAACTGAAACAAAGCAATCAGCCGAAAGGGGTGGTAAACATTATATCTAACATTCAAGGCCTTCTGGAAAGAATGTGCAAATCTGTCAAATAACACAAATCCATCACAGCAGACGTGTTTGAGTGCTTCGTATGGAGTTACATTGCGAACAGACATAGTTTAAACAGGTGCAAACAACCATGTTTCTCTTAATGTATACAGGGTAAAATATGTACCATTGGAGTCTGAGAGACTGGCTAATGTTTGGACCACGAAGTAATGAGGTAGAACCCCTGGCTGGAACTTGCCGAGGATGTCCTCCATGATTTCATTGATATACTTGTTCCCTACTGCAACCAAAATATTACTAGCCGTCTGCTGCCAGTCAGGGACTACTTCCTGTACAGAAGAAACAAAGCTGAGATACTACAAAGGAGGTCAAAAAAAAATTCCAAAAATTATTCTGAAGGTTCAAAATAGGGCTATATTATGGGTTAATCCTTATTCTTCTTATTTCTTTTTTTTTTTTAAATGATGAACTATTACCCTAGACCTGGTCATCTCATCTGAGGCCAGTGAAATGGTGGTCTTTATTTTAGGGTAACTGATGTCCTCGATCTTGCTTTTTACCACCAGCTCTATGGTCTGCAGAACCACCACTCTGTGAACTGCCACCAGCTAAACAAGAGATACACAGGTCATGTTAAGCTTCTAGCAAACTGATCGAGAGAAATTAGATCAACCAAAGCTAAAAATAAGCACATAAATAAGATTTATGCAAACGAGTAAGGTTCAATAAAGCACATAAAAAAAGATCCCATTTGTTAAATTGTGGATGGAGGAAATGTTAAAGCTTTTACATCTGGAAAAAATATGCTTCCTTTTATTAAACAAACTGAACCAGTTCAATAAGATTTGGTTTCCCTTCTCTACTATCTTGATGTGTAGGTTGAGTAACTGTGTGGCGTTGACCACCCCATTAATGTGACATGATTTGAGTCCCTGGGGAAGGGAGGGTGGAATGGGAATAGTTGCTCTGTTTTGTCTTTATTGTACTTTGTTTTGTTTTCCCCATTTCCTCCGGTCTCTTTTTGCATCTCTTAATAATCTGGTAAGAGAGCTATGTACCAATGACTGTTAGATTACTGGATTCCTCAATAAAAAGATTTAAACACAAAAAAGATCCATGCCATGGACATTTCAAAACTTAATCACAACAGAAAAAGATTTGTCTACATCATGCAGCCCTTATTATCTGCATACTGTCAGGATACTTGGGTCAGAATTTACCAGAAGCTTTCACCTTAAAATCCCTTATCTCCAGGAAATTCTGTATATCATTTAATGCATTTAAGCATTCTGCTAAATCTTTAATAAACAACACATAGAGGTAAGAAGCCTAAATATTTGGTCACCCATCTAGCCATCAAAAACAATACTATGTTAAGTTCTTTCAGCCTTGCTTTTATATGTACCGCAGATGCACTGATTCGAACACAAAAGCCATCACATTTAACTTTAAGGTTTCCCCCCATCAATAAAAACAGCACATATTGCGGTATAATGTGACACGGATAATCAGAGAGATCACATGCTGAGTCACATTAGTGTGGGAAGGAAATGACAGAGTCGTTGTAAACGCTCAGTGCAAGACTGTCAGCTTTCTGTAGGAAGGTATTTTAAACAGTCCTTGAGGACCTTTAATCAGTGCACATTTCTAAGTAAAAAAATAAAGTCTCTCAATCACAGATCATCTGGTTGGCTAGTAGAAATGTACATTTTTGGATGGCAGGTGCTTATTTAAGACTCAAATACCACTGTGTGTTTCCAGTTGCAAACACTGACAAGAACATATTACATAAAATATACATGATACTGCCAATGAGAGATGTCAGATTTAATGCAAACTGTCCTTCCTTTGGAGGTGTTCTTAACAAAAACTGTCAAGTTTCAGGCGCACACAAAGTCAACATCAGCATCACTGCCTGACCTTGGAGTGTTTAAGCAGGTAGTCCTGGCACATGGACAGCACTTTATCCGGCTGCTGGTTCCCCAGCGTAAGGATGGACTTCCGAACCTGCTCCTGTACACCCACATCCTTATCATTAGCTGCATCCAGCAGAGCCAGGGTCACCTCTGATTGCATACACATGTACATACACACAAACACACACACACAAAATTGTCAGTTTTCTGGAAAGAAACTCTAATGGGTTGATCATCCTAATAGATTTCCCATGAGATCCCTTGTTATTAACAATATGACCTAATTCTTGAGAGCCCAAAATACTCAAGTCTATTCCAGTTACCATCATGCACACACCAAGGCTACTCACTATCTAGTTTGTTTGTTCCTGATATAAAATTAGGTTTAGAAAAAATTTCAAAAAACATTAATAAATCCAGAATGTCACAAGCTGTCATGAAGAAATGGATCTGACTAGTGTGCTTAGGGGGGAAAAAGCATTGCTTTTTACTGCCTTAGATCATAGTGTCAATGGACAGTTCCTGTTCAAGTTTCATGACAATAAGGCATGTGACCATCAGCCAACTGGCAACATGCTTTATTATTGAAACAAAATGTAGTTAGTGCTTCTTTAAAAGCTCTGCAAACTAACACTTCCCAAGAAAACATTTCCTCATACTCCCTCCACCAACAGGCAGCATTAACTAATGCGGGTGTTCAATCACACTAGGTGGATTACAGTGATTACGGCACAGGCCAACAGTGCTACTGAGAGAACATGCTGTTTAATCCAAAATAAAGAATGTGGAGGCACAAATTATGGCATTTCTAAGTAAAAACATACTGAACCTCTAATATTTGCCCATATTTAGTCCCGAGTACATATATACAGGCATGTGAAAAAATAAGTACACCCCATGAAAACCGTTGGCTTTTTTGACATATTTGGACAGGCAAACATTTGATCGCCTTTGAAACCGTGCCTATTAATAAAGTTGATACACTATCAAATGACACATAAAACTGACATTTAGTAGCCATTTTCACAATTTAAATGAACAAAAAACCAGATCAGTCACATGGAAAAAGTAAGTACACCTCTACATTTATCACACCTTCAAATCTATAAATTAGAGTCAGGTGTTCAAGATTGTGTGCCAGTGTGCTCATATCTAGTGTCTGGTTTTCCCTTTGTTATTGAGGTGTGTGGTGTCATCATGCCAAGATCTAAAGAGTTCTCTAAGGCCTTCGGAATAAAAGGTTGTGGATGCCTAGGACTCTGGCAAAGGATTCAAAAAGATCTCCAAATTATCTGAAATAAATCATTCACTGTAAGGAAAATCATCTACAAGTGGCACAGATTTCAAACGACTGCCAATTAGTCCAAGACTAGCCGTCCCAGCAAATTCAGCCCAAGAGCAAACCGTCTAATGCAAAAAAATAAATAAATCTAAAAAAAACCCCGAAATTTAATCACAGGATCTACTAGCAAGTCTTGTAACTGTTGGACAAATGCAATACTGCAATACAGAAACACATATAACATATTAAACATTAGTTTCATGTCAGAATTCTGCTTTAATCGATCCTTATAAACCTCACATCTATAAGATAATATGCAAAGATTGGCAAATAGACCAGTGTCTATTTCCGATGGCCATCTTTATACAAGTTATGCCAAGGGTGGGTTAAAGAAGCAGTTTTCATAACACCCCTGCCAATGCTGGCCTCGCATCAGTTTGGGTAAAATAAATAAATAAAAATATTTCCTCTGTTCATGGTTTTCTAGTCCTGTTTGAACATGTGACATATCGAGATAAAGGTGAAATAAAAGTGATGCATGGTGAAAATATGAGCTCAGAGTGTACTTACGCTCCACATCGCTCTCCTCGATGATCCCCATGGCGATGCAGTGGAGATCATCTAGCTATACATCTGTGATTCCTGCTGGCCTTTAGACACACATCACTAATGGAGAAACACACAAACAAACAAACACACACACTTGTCTTACTATGCTTGTGAGGACCTTCCACTGACATACCTTTTCGATTAAGAAGTTATTAATATTATAATACTGTGACATTTTGTTTTAATAAAAGCTTTTTTGCTACTGTTAAAAAGCCCAATCTTTCCACGAGTTCAAAGCTGTCAGACATGGTGGAGAAATGAGGTGCGAAGATATAAAAACCCAAACACACCGCCAAATAAAGATGACGGCTTTACACCGACTATCTAACTGTGTATACATTCCTCCTCTAGTCTTCCCTCTTTACCCAGGACGTGGCATATTTTACAGGAGTATAAAACACAACTGAACAGACCTACATGCAGTCCCAAGCTGCCTTGTCAGTTAGCCAGCTAGCTCACTGCTCACTTCCTCCTCAGTCGATATAAACTTGATCAAGGCTAGCTAGCAAGCGTGCTAATTCACGTTAGCCTACTGACAAGCGGGGTTTTAAACTACAAATTACAACGAACCACTGTAATGCGGTAGACTCTACACTACCTTTGTTTTTCTACGCAATTGCCTTGTTCGCTTGGTGAAAACACAGTCAGGCAGATCCTAAATCCAGAGCATAAAGCAGAGCTGGATAAATCCTCGGACTGACGCAGATCCCGTGAGTCTGAGTCACTAATACAATTAACCAAACCGTCAAAGTTAAAAGCCAACAGTACTCTTAGGCTACATGATATGTCGTGTCACCGCGCTGCATGTAAACACCGATGATCATGTGCTTCCTATGTCCCATGCAGCATACTAACGTACTAATTAGTATGAGTGTACGGGTGGACCTCTGCTACTGCTCTACAGGACTCTGTAGTGCGCTAGTGTGTACAGGTTAACGTCCTCCCAGGGCAGGTGGGCGTGTCCGAGCGCGCGGAACAGCAAATCACCAGACAGGAAGAAAGGAAGCATTTTTAATGGGGAAAAAAACCCAATTTGTTTTTCATTTTTTTATAGGGAAAAACCCTATATAAGGTGATTCAAGAATACCTAAAATCAAGCCAGAATTAATTACTATAAAAATTAATTAATATAAAATCAAGCCATTCCAGTCAAGGGGGTGTTTCAGCTACCCGTGAAATATCTCCTCAACTCCTCTAGGTACAATTGGCACACTGTTCATACTCTGCATTGTGTTGAAGCAGGTTTTAAAATTTAATAGGCTAGTTAATAAAATATAAAAGACATTTTTGTGAACCATATTTTTGACTTTTGACCTTTGACGCAACGTAATTAAATAGCCGCTGAAACTTTGCCCGCAATGTTACTTATGTCACATCAACTAGCTCAATAGTTTTTGTCGTGGCTTGTAGCAATTGACAGATTTATGGGGGGCGGAGAGGGGGGTGATAAAAGTGGAAAAGGTGACAAATAGGGATGATGGCGATGATGGCGATGATGCCGGCTTAAATTGTGAGGGAGAAATCTGAAAATGATATTCAAGACGAGCAAGAAAAGGACTGTTCAAATGAAGGACCAGTATCGGCTAGCAACGTGTCTGTTGATGGTGTTTCATCAGTGGATTTGAGTCAAAGATCCTGCTGATTGCTGATGGACCATAGTGACCCAAACTGATAAAGTACCAGAGCCATTAATTTGGAGATTATCAATGATCTTTCAGCTTCTGCACTACACCTACCTGGCTTGAATATTTCAGATCAGTGGATGCTGCTTTTTCAACTTTTTGTAACTTTTTTGTCGAAAAGGCATTTAGTCAAATATTTCAAGGCTTCGGAAATTGCCATAAAACTAGTGCATCACTGAGACAGCACAATGTCAGTCATGTTCATAAGGAAGCAATGGAGGCATGGACTGAGTTCAAGTTGAGAGAAACAGCTTGATCTGGGTTTTTTTTTTTTTGTTTTTAAAGGTGGACAAAGGACATTCAAAGGCGGTTTAGGGAAACAAGGAATACATGTGCATGGTCATTGAATCACTTCACTATAATGCTTGCCAAACAGTTGGTCAGTGTGGTCACAGAGAAAATGACCAGACCACCAACAGAGGTCACTTTTGACCTCTGTTGGAAAATTCAACAAAACTATTCAAAAGAAATTTACATCTGGGCCTGCAAATGCCAAATATTTCCACCATGATATTCAGAATGAGTTACTTGATGTCATGGCTAACATGATAAGGGGACAGGTCATTGAAGAGGTGAAGTTGGCTGGACACTTTGCTTTAATTGTTGATGAAAGTAAAGGCATAAGCAAAACGGAGCAGATTTCAGTGGTTTTATGTAACCTGGACAATGGTGATGAACATGAAGACTTCTTGGACCTTACCCCAGCAGATGGTTTAGATGCTGAATCATTGCATGAGACTATCAAACAGACACTGGTGAAATGCAAGATGGATTAAAAACACATGGATTGCTCAGTGTTATGATGGAGCATCTGTAATGTCTGGGCATAACAACGGTGTTTAAGAAAAATTCCTGAATGAGGTACCACAAGCTGTGTATATTCACTGCCATGCACATAGACTAAATCTAGTCTTAGTTGACTGTGTACAAAACACAGCTTGGTTCAAATGCGTTACACTTTTTTTTCAGGGTCAGTTGTACAGAAATTGTTCACTGGCAAATAGAAAAAACTTCAGTCATCTCAGTGTGTTGTTGAACTAAAAAGACTTTTAGACACAAGGTGAGCCTGTCAGCACTCTACGCTGAAGGCAATAAAGACAGTTCTACCCACTATTTATGCTACTCTGATGGACATGAGTGGCCATTCAAATACTTATTGGGCTGCCAAAGCAAAATCGCTGATAGGATTAACTGATTGACAGTTTGTTGTGCAAATCACTGTGCTAGAGAGTCTTTTCAGCATTGCCAAAATTCTGTGTGATCAACTGCAGTCCAAGGATGTAGAACTTGCATCTGCAACTGAGTGAGTTGCTTCTGTTGTTGAGTCCCTTTATGCAAAAAGCAACGCAGATGCAGGGAACAAGATCTGGGAGAGTGCCAGTGACGCATGTTCCTCAGCTTGGGTAGAAATTAACATGCGGTGGCCACAGCAGGTTAGGAGAAAAGCCAAACCGTGCCACATGCAGGCTTTTGTGATGAAACAGTGAAATATGTCATCGGCTATTCATCCAAAGCACAATTCTTTCCTGGGTAAGCAGTGTCTTTGGCCAATGGCAAAGACAAACCTCAACACTGAACTCCATCAAGCAAAGCGATTGAATTCCACTTGTGACTTTTTAACACTAACCATACAAAGATGCTTTTTTTGATTTGCACAAACTATGGATTTCTGTGACATTACCCGTGGCCTCAGCTACATGCGAACAAAGCTTTTCGTGTCTACATCGAATGAAGGATTATGTAAGAAATAGCAGTGGTGACACTCGAACCAGCAATCGTGCAGTGTTGGTATTCAACTCGAGAAGAGCAAAAGAGTTGGATATTAATCATCATTAATTGTTTTGCCATTAACCACAACTACAGGTGTATTGTTCTTTGAATGGTGAGTAAACGAATCTATATTTTTTGGAAGTTAACTTGACTAGTGCTTTGTTGGTTTGGCTTGTAAATTATTGAGGATATATGTAACCAATGACAGTAGAAACCTGTATTTCCAATGTATGGTAATGGTGACCATTATTTGGCCTGAGATGTTTTTTCTTTTTTGTTTTCCTTTTTTTTTTTTTTAATCTGACCTGGTCGGTTTGTAGTTCATCAATAACAATTTATGAGTCATAGTTTAGGCTAGAGATTGTTTTTTAATATTGTTTTAAAGTATGCTATAATCAGTGCCGAAACCTTGCAGTAGTCCTGGCTTGCAGCAACACTAGCCCCTGCTCTAGACAGTTCAGTTACCCCAGAGCAGCCCCTGTAAAATATTTCTGGCACCACCACCAATAACCAAGCTAATATGTGCTTCCTCTGAGACACGTGAAGCCAGCTGTAACATCTTTTCGAGCTGCTGCTCATGCTGCGTCACACACATAGAGGAAAGCTCTATCTGCCCTGTTCCATATACCTGCGCTCACAGGAGGGACGTGGGAAGGTGTTTTACATTGGGGTGCCAGAATTTTAAGCAGCATACGTGTGCCATGAACTATGACCTGAATGATTAGTAAAATAATCTTTCTTTTAACAGATTGTGTGTCGATTACGATCATTATTATCACAGCATAGTATAATTCTAAAATCAGGAGGTGTTGATTAATTTTCTATAGCAGCGCAGATCTGAATATTTACATCTGCAGCATTTGCTCTTTAATGGGTTATCATTCCTATAATAGCTTGTTCACAGGGACTTGTACAGTGGATGCCTAAGCCTAATAATACAGGTTAAAAAGTTGGTAAGTTTGCCAACACATTCGTTCATGTTATCACTTACATTATAGCAGCTATATACAGTTATTCCCACACCAGCCTCTATTTTTCATCTTTTTTCTTTTTTTTCCTCTTGATGTTAATAAGGCAAAAAAAAATAAATCTGCTTTTCATGTTACAAAGGAACCAGAAAGTGAAAACTTCTCAGTCCTGAATAATCAAATCTATCTATTAATTCCTATTAAATGTAACTATGAACACATGAAAAATCGTAATTGCTGGAAATTGTTGTGGTATAAGAAGAATATTATCTCTGACAAACAAACCCAAAAACTACTTAAAATACTAACAATATTTTATAAAAAAAAAAAAATTAAAGTTTATTCAGCCTATATCTTTATTTGTTTATCTATATATTATTGCTTCAGTCTTCAGGGTGATACTCTAGTATGCCATCCCTCCCAACCTGAAAGCACGGCCAGATTTGCTCCCTTTGCTACCAGCCACAGTCGATCAAACTGTCGATCTCACAATCTGGGTGAACGCCACTCAGGAGCAGTAAGGGTAATCTTATTATGCAGTAGATTATCAGTTCACAGTGTGAACCTTTTAGAACATTATATAAAAGTGATACAACCAAAAAAAAGTTAAAACCCAAAGGTTACCATGTTTAACTATATTGAATGCCAAACTGTCATGTATAGAGTGAAGGGATTGATCTAGAAGATATTTATATTCATCACATAGGTCTGTAGACTGTAGACCAGGGTTTCTCAAACTTTTTGCAGCCAGAGACTCTTTTAGTTGTAAAATAAATTTCCTAAATTGATCCCTTATGAACTGTGAAATAGTTTCTTATTTTCCATGATTATGATTCAATCATTTAAGATCAGTTCAGTGTGATTTTTGATTATTCATGGTCTTAAGTTTTTGGGTTTCTGTCCTTGATTGTATTTGTCAAGGTGTTTTGTCTTTTGTGTTATGTTTTCCTTAACTAGCCTTGGGTATGTTGCTTGCACATACAGCTGAGTATAAAAGCCAACTTTATCCAACTTATGTTTAGACTAAATTTGAGACTACAAAACGCTGTAGTGCCCAAGGTGTCTTTGCGCGCGTAATAAACCATCTCTTTGACTATACCCTGGCTCATGGTCTCCTGATTCTCCAAACGTCTTACTTCTGGGGAAGCTGAAGCATTTTAATCATCCAGAAAAGATTTACATCAGAAAATAATCCAACTATTCAAATATTAGGCTTGTTATTTAAATGTGTACAAAAATATACTGTTTATTTATTGGAGCCAGAGAGCTTTTATTGCTGAGCTTCTTTTTCTTCTTTTTCTTCTTTTTTTTTCTTTTTTTTCTTCCTCTTTTTTTTTTTTTTTTTTTTTTTTTAAGTTATTGAGGTTTGGATTGAACCTATTCCATTCAACTCAAATAGGCTAGTAACTATAAGAACTCAATAATACATATAACTTTTATGATAGTGGGTTGTAATTTCCACAAATGTAACAAAATAACAAAAAGCATAAGGCCTCTTGGGGATCTCTGGACACCACTTTGAGAACCACTGCTGTGTATGAAATATACAAATTTCTGTTGTTGCTCGTTGTTGTTGTTGTTGTTGTGAAATGCTATTTTCTAGTTTAAATTCAGCTGGGGCATTTTGTCACAGTTCTCTAAGATTTTACTGACACCATAGCAAAGAAAGTTCATCACAATGAAGTCAACAACAAAAAAAGTCCTTAGCTCCAAATGGTAATACATAAGACTCAACCTATTCTCTGAATCTAAATTACCCCAGTGGTTCTGAATTTCTGGCTTTGCTCCCCAGTTTGCCCTCCCCCCACAATCAAGGAACAATTGAAGTAATTACACTAGAGGGAGCTAAATGGCTCAGGTTTCCTCTACTGTACATGCAGAGACTGAAGTGCATTATATGGCAGTAAGGAGTGTACATGCCTACATCACATAATGCACACTGCCACATCATAAATAAATAAATAAATATGTCTTCTTCATGCTTCTTTCTACAACTTGCAACTTTAGACTATCCCACTGTCTTAAGTAGCAGAGGGTTATACATTTTATTCTAGGTGAGTATCATACAAACTGGATGGCAGCAGGAATGCAGTTTTTAAATTCTATTTCCAGTGAACATATGAGTAAAAAACTAAACCCAGGCTATTTCTTTCTCTTTTTTTTTCTTTCTTTCTTTCTTTTCAATTAGCATTCTACTTTGATTGATTGATGTGTAGTGCTTTTATCTCTCAGGAGTTTTTTTTTCTCTTCTTGCTTCTGAATTTACAATGAGTTAAATCAGATACTTGTATCAGATACTAAAATTAAAACTGTTTCTTAAACATTTACCCGATGTTGTTTGTGTAGCAATTTAAACTGTGATATTCTGTTCCAGGTAGTTTTATGTATGTGAGATTGTAAGATCTTGGCCATACCCTTTGTATAGTCTATATCAGGGGCCCATGAAGGATAGTCTGAGGGTGTGTGAAGTTGTGTTTTTTTTGTTGTTGTTGTTGTTGTTGTTGTTTTTGTTTGTTTGTTTGTTTTGTTTTGTTTTGGAGAAAATCACAACCAACCATTATCAAATTTGTTATATTTAGTACTGAGTTCTTAAACCAAAATAACTCAAAGTAGGTCTATATACTTGTTAAACTTGGAGCTAATTTGTTCTGCTGCTGGAAAGTTCCGTAATAAAATGCTCTATGGCTCCAGTAAATAACCAAAATAGTAGTGTACACATTTAAATAATATTTATGAAATAAATTTGTACTGAGTGGCTCTGTGGAATTTATTTTACAGTTGCAGTTCCTGGCTGCAAGAAATGTAAGAATCCCTGGACTGTATAACTCAATTTTATGAACATAATACAGAATTAGTGACATTTTAAAAGGTCTGACAGCTTAGTGAATAAACAAACAAGTAAAGCTTGAAAGCAAGCAACGTGAGATTTGTGCTTCTCAGATGGTTATTTGGAATAGAGGTATTGTGAAACTGCATGAAATAACTCTGTAATAACAAGGCAAAGTGAGACACAGGAGGTGTGTGTGTTTTAGCATAACATATCATTATGTGGTAGAGTAAATGCGGAAATACTGAGACAAATGAAAACAGGAAACTTTGCTTCAGGGCAGGTTTGTTATTTTTTCTTACTCTGCCACTTACTGTGGACAATTTGCATTTGATTCATAGAACCAGGCATATATTCAGAACATATCAAACTACCTAAATACATACTGTCTAACTTCTTTCTTTAAAGGTGCAATAAGTAACTTGATTTTATTTTAAATGTAAAAAGTAGCTCTAAATGTATGTATGTATTTATTTATTTATTTATTTGGGGGTAGCGGTCTAGTCTGGTCACAACATTAGACATTAAGGAACGTGCACCTAATATCATCTGTGTTGAGTGTCAATACTGTTACTGTAACATATACATATATGGATGATGCTGCAACTGAGACAGACCCATGGGCTAGACCAGTGGTTCCCAGACTTTTCCAGGGCAAGGCCCTCCAAATGGCATTAACATTTGTCCGAGGCCCCCCTTTTGCAAGATGTCTTTATAACACATTAAAAATACAGACTTCTGAATATATCCCCCCTTTTTTATTATTAATAATTACCTCTTTCATCTTTACATTACATTAGGAATTGATTGTGTGTGTGGTTGTCTGAGAGTAAGAATCATGTATTTATTTATTTTTCACACCAAATTGTTGAGGCCCCATGGGCGCCCCCTGGCGGCCCCCACTTTGAAAACCACTGGGCTAGACAACTGTCTGAATGGTTCTTTAGACACTGATGTACAATGGCTCCCAAATTTCAATGCCACTGTCAAGTAAAAAAATTATATCAAGTAAAAGCTAAGAAAAAAAAATAAAAATGTAAAAAATAAATAAAATAAAATACAAAATGAACCAAGAAAGGAATATTAGGATAAATAGTGATTTTATTTCTTTTTTTCTTTTTCTTTTTTCTTTTTTGTTGTTTCCTGATAGGTGATACACCTTCTCATAGCTACAGAAACTGGCCTGCTCTCAGCTCTTCAGATTTACTTGCCTCAAATATCTTAATTTTTTCACTTGGTAATGGGCAACTCTGACATTTCTGTTTGTGTACAGATGTTTGGCTTTTCATATAATAACAGCATATGCTTGTATTTGTACATTTACTTGTATTTTCTTATTTGTAAGTCGCTTTGGATAAAAGCATCTGCTAAATGAAACAGCAGCAGATAATTCAGTCCAGAGCCATGAACACTTAAAACACTTTTTAAATCTGTGTTCACCTGGTATCCATCAGAAAAAACATAACTACCAAATAAGTTACATACTATTACTTTAATGAAATATAAATGACAAAGTAAAACAAAACAAAACAAAAAAACTACATTGTATGAGCTACGTTGCATTGTGTCAGATCTTCTATCTGGTGTTCTGAATTGAATCATGGTAAGAAAATTCACTGTGCTTTTGGAGTCCTTTTTGGAATCCTTGTAACAGAAAAGAAAATACTATTTCATAATTACATAAAATGATTCGGGAGACCGGAGTGGTGAACTCGCAACTCCAGGGTTGGGGATTCGAATCCTGCCTTTTCCCTGTGCGAGTTTGCATGTTCTCCCTGTGCTTTCCTCCAGGTACTCCAGTATCAGCCCCTAGTCCAAAGACTTGCGTTGTAGGCTGATTGGCATTTCCAAATTGTTCTTATTGTGTGAATGGATGTGTGAATGTGTGTGATTGTGCCCTGCGATGGGGTGGCACCCCGTCCAGGGTGTCCCCTGCCTTGTGCCCCGAGTTACCCTGGGATAGGCTCCAGGCTCCCGGCTCCCGTGTGGCCTTGTGTAGGATAAGCGATATGGTGCTAGAATTCAACATAGAAGCTTCACCTTCTATATTGCTTTTGTTTAACACTCTGTCAGTGACATAAATGAAAGCTTAACTGTAAGGGGTGAGACAAAAGCATTCCAGCTTCTTTATTAAACAAAGGTGAAGTCAGCAGCCGAACCATTTTTATACAGAAATTCAACAATGCTTATACTGTGGCCGGGCTTGTTTTTGCATGTGTGTAACTGTGAAGGATTGGCAACCATAAAAGGAAGTCAGTTAGCAATGTTTTCAGTGTGAATTTTCAACTGGAAAGTCATTTTTAAAAAAGACAAGTAAAACTGAAACTAAATAATTATGCCCCATAAAATGTAGTCACTCAGACAGTGAGTCAGTGGAAGCTTACACTCACTTGAATCTTTTTAATGGCATGACAAATCGTTCACTCCAGCACAAACCTCAACCACATTTAACAAAACACGTTTTGAGTTGGAGTAATAAAAAGCTACTGCTGAGGTGATGGGAACAGGGAAAACAGGGGCCACATACCAAATAATCCAGTTCTGTATGTGGATAAATTAAAATATTTTCATAACAAAGTCTAATGCACGTGGATGAAATATCTGACCCCAGATCAGTGTCTAACCTGCAGATACAGACTTGTGTCTGTTTATACAGCTGAATGAGCTGAGACATTCAACACACAGACACTTCATCCCTGCGGACCTGCACACGACTGTCTAAGCTACAGCTGATATCTAATGGGACTTGTTCCGTTTGCTTTTGTTACATGCCTTGGGTGGGATCTCTAAAAGTATCAGGTCACAAAGTTGATTACATTTCTAATGTTTGAAAATAAATCATGGAGGTGGGTATTGATCGCAAGAGATGCAGGATTATTTAGTACCGTCTCTGGTGGAAACCAGAGTATTGTGAATGTTGAGTGAAGGTTCACTCTCTCAGAGATTAAAATATCAAGGTTTGGTTCTGGACGAGTTAAACCCAAGCCATGAAAAAAAATGGTTCTGTAGTGTGTGTGTGTGTGTGTGTGTGTGTGTGTGTTTTCATTTATTTGAGAATTTATGGTTCTAAAACCTACAAGATCTCAGTCCAAGAAATGATAAGCCATAATACCAGACTGAACATATGACTATGGAGCTGCCTGTAATGTCTCATTGTGTGATTTCCAATTGGAATTTGTCTTGCAAGAAAAAATGAGATCAGAAGGTGATGTCATACTGAACAACACATGAGCTCTCCATTACACTTTCTCTCTCTCTCTCTCTCTCTCTCTCTCTCTCTCTCTCTCTCTCTCTCTCAGTTTGGAAAATGATAGTTAACCTAGGTAGTCAAATATAAAAATATATATAACAACAGTTAGGCCTCGATAATTTTAGTTGACCTCGATAATTCCTATGCGTGTTTGTTTACATAAAAAGAATGAAGTCATGTTTGGTGAGTAGAGATGGCAGAGGTCAGGTGATCAGTGAACAGCAAAAGCAGGGATAATCCAAAATGCACAAATGAGAAAACAAAACTAGATCAATAACTTGGAGAATAAGAAAAAAACATGCATCCGGTGCAAGGGGGAAATTCCTTACACCCCAACATTTAAGGCATTTATGCTGCTTCTGTCCTGTCGTCTGGTTTAGGGCTGTCACATTAAACTTTGAACATCGAATTTAAGATAAAAATGCACATTTGAATGCAAAAACTGTGCATTAAAATTTAAGATGTGTAGCAAGCACTCTCCGATTTAGATGAAAACATACTGTTGAAAAAATGACACGCAATATATTAAAAATGCAGTACCAATGTTGTTTGAAGAAGAAAAATCTAGAAAGAATAGTTCTACTGTTTCAAATAATAGCCAGTCATAGCCAATTATGTCAGGGATCGAGCCGCTTAAGCTGCGTGAGCTGAAGCTGAATAGTGAATGAACAGCAGTAAACTGAAGCGCATTACTAGCGGATTAATTAACTCACACAAACGCATCCTATACACATGAGATTAATCAAATATAAACACAGGATAAACCTAATATTACTACTTACTTGAACTCAAGTAAGGCGCTAGATAGAATGGTAAATCACGTCGTGAATACGCTCTTAAAACACAGACAATGAATAACTAAAGCATAAAGAATTCACAGTTGTATTAGTGTACTCATTGTAATGTTATTATTTCAGGAGATCATGTTTTCACAACAAGCGCAGTTTTCACATGTTTTTGTTCACACATGCTTAAGTTAATCTATATAATGTGAGAATATTTAGGTTAATTTTTGCATTTTATTGTCAACTTAAAATGCCATTGACTAATATTCACTGCCATTTTAGTCAGAGTAAAATGAATAAACTAAAATTAATAAACATGATGACGAAATATTGACAAAATTGAAAAACTATTTTCATCAGAAGTCAAAACTATATTATTGTTATATCAGTGGCATAAAATAGTCTTAAAATGACAATAATATCGTTTATCGCAGGGATTTCTGGGACAATATATCATCCAAAAAAAAATTGTTATTGTGACAGGTCAGTGTCACTTTCTGAATAAAGAAAATCAGACAGTTGTATTATGATTTGAAATCATATTAATGTTTAGTACAGCAACAAATGCTGAACATTAAATTGTGTGTCTGGTACATGTAACTTCATGCAACCATTATAAAAAGCACATGCTTATAATACAAAATATTAAACCTTGTCTGTTGTTTTAGTTCCTGCTTTTAGCACCATTATCCATTTTTATAAAAGATTTTCAATACATCTATAATTTCTATGATTTAGGATTGAGATTTTCTGGTGGACTAGTGGCTAGTATGCGGCGCTCTCATCACGGCCGGCAGGAAGGGTTTGATTTCCGGTCAGGGAACCAACCCCAGCCACTGGAGGGTTGCACGAGCCGGTGCAATTTCAGTGCCGGTCCCAAGACTGGAAAATGGGGAGGGTTGCGTCAGGAAGGACATTCGGTGTAAAACTTGTGCCAGAATCGATATGCGGATAGCTGATCCGCTGTGGCGACTCCGAAATGGGAGCAGCAGAAAGAGGGGGGAAAAAAGATTGAGATTAGTACAATTTTCATGTACAAATTCCATGATCATAAAGAAGGGAATAATTCATGATGGGAAGTACTGTTATAGGAAAACAGTCAAGGATGATTGTTCTATTCTTCTTCACATTGTTACCAATGTTTATTTTACTAAAGAATCATACACTGTATTCACTTATAGTGACATTTAATGTTGTGGAACGGCCACAAAACCAAGTAGCTCCTCTTGTCTTGCATTATAACAGTTATAAACATTTTTTCCCTCACCAGCTTCTCTTTTTTCTTTCTCTTGAAATAAATACAACAAAAAAACGCGGCTTGTCATGTTACAAAGAAACTGTAAAGTCTTGAAGTCTTGAAGATGTTACAGCTTTACCTCTGACTAATACAAAACACTGACAAGGGAGATTCCTTCCTTCCTTCCAAAAATGTTAAATAAACAATAAATAATTGTTTCACGGTCCATGGTTTGATCCTGGGCTCAGGTTACTGTGCATATTCTCCCCATGTCCACGTGGGTTTCCTTCGGCTCTCTGATTTTCTCCTACCTGTTAAAAACATGCTAGTGGGTGGACTGGTTATGCTAGGTTTGTTTGTGTGTGTGTATGTGTGTGTGTGTGTGTGTGTGTGTGTGTGTGTGTGTGTGTGTATTGTGTATGAATAATGATTATTAATAAATAATAACATTAATACATAGTAACAGTTAATAAAATTAAAAGGAATTTCAATACTCTGTAAGGATCTTTCTGACAATTATGTGATTTTTAAGATATTGAGGCATACGGTTTTGATATTCATTAAAGTAACACACACACACAGCTTTTGTAAATGTATATGTATATTTATTTTATTTATTTATTTGTTTGTTTGTTTGTTTGTGTGTGTGTGTGTGTGTGTGTGTGTGTGTGTGTGTGTGTGAAACATTTCACTGTGTGAAAAACAGTTAACTGATTTTTGCCCCATTAAGATAGAACATTGGAATTCCAAAGTCTTGGCTTTTTGTCTTATTTTATGTATAAATTATGACATTCAGGTCCATAGCTCCATAGTCCACAAAGGTCCATAGCTGACTTCTACATCCGACATGTGGAAGTACATTTGACTGGGCACATTGATTGATTATGTAGCAATGAGAATCATGGTTAGAGCTCAAATAAACATTTGTGGAGTTTTTCATCACGTTCCCATATACAAGCCCATTGCACAGTCATTTTTCCTCTTTAGTTTGACAGGAATCACTTCAAATGTAAAGGTATATGCTGGACAAATCACATGATATTCAATATGCTACTGTTGAACAATGGAGTATGCAATCATGGATGGATTACAGCTGCTATGGGGAGCCCTGTGGGCTTTTTGGTGCCTGATGTGTGACTGCACTTACTAACTGGAACTGTGGTTACCATGTAGCAGAGACTATTACATATGGGGACTATAGCAAAATGATACTATCTATCCATTTAGTGCTCCAAACATCCACATCTGCATCTGTATCCAGATTTAAACCCGAAGTAGGCATGGCCTAAACCGGAAGGAGTATTTTTTGTTTTTGTATTAAATGTGAATCCTACCACTATGCCTCTAGAATCATTGGGGGGAAAACAGCACTGTTAGTATGGTCTGTGAATTCTGGTTCTCTTAGTTTGTCAATCTCAGCTTCCTCACTCGAGTTCATAATTGGGCTCAACTAGAGATGTCCATGAGAGTGTTTGTTTTTTCAATGATGATTGCGTAGTTATTATTTGTATTTGTACCTGGCCATAATTGTTCTAACCAATTAGTTTGTTCCATTTTCCAAAATAATGTGGAACCCTCTTTTCTCCACAACCCTAACCAGGCACTTACTACCAGTGTTGGGTAAGTTACTCAAAAAAAGTAATCCACTACAGATTATTAATTAGTACTTTAAATTTTGCCTCTGGTGTTGTCACTGTTTGTAGGACTACTGGACTGATAAAATATAAAAATTTTAGGCTGGTTTAAACTAGTCTAGTTTGGTGTTGCTAGACAAGGGGAGGCACAACTAAGCTATCATTGTATGGGTTTAGCTGCTACAGGACCATGCAAAGTACATTATCTTTCCTTATGCTCTGCTCATATCATGTTCAAGTAAACTGGAAATCATATAGACATTTACACACGTTGTGTTCCTGCTCAGCGTCAGAGGATGTTACTGTTTCAGTTTCAACCCCTTTACTGGTTTTAAAAAAAAAGCGGTGTATATCCATTTTTTCCTCACACGGACTGTGTGAGCTAGCGTTTGGCAGAATTGAGAGCTGTCAGCCAATAAGACACGAGTGTTTCCACATATTTTCCTGTAAACCCTGTCTGATTGGTTTCGCCTCCGTTCATTGAAGATATAAAATTACAACACCGCCATCTTCTTTTGCTGACATTCAGTTACGTAGTGACAAACCACTCCAAGTGGACAATTATTCAGGGCTAAAGAAAAAATCTTCGGGGCTACAGCTCTAATGCCAGCACAAAATATTATTTATTTTAAAAATGCATTTAACTTAATATTGTTTTCTTAACAATAAATGTGTAATGTAATTATCAGGAAAAAGTCATTAGAATACAGTTATACCCAACTTTGGTTGCTATTGCATCACACAGTGCCGCATGTTCATGTTAAGGTTGTCAAGTCTTTTTTTGTGCCTGACCTTCATATAAAACCATTTAAGAAAGAGAAAAACTTGCCGCTTGCATGTCCTGCAGGATCCAAGACTCAATTCACACCTTTACTGTAGTCTCAACTAGATGGAAAAAAGAAAACAAAACAAGTGATGTCAAGCCTGATTTATTTATTTAATTTTTTTGAATATTGTAACTCAGAAAAAAAATCTAGGAAAAGCTATCATTCATTTATCATCAGTAACCGCTTTATCCTGGTCATGGTCACAGTAGATCTAGAGGTCATCCTGAGTACACTGGCCACAAGGAGGAAAAATTCACACCAGATGGGATGCCAGTCCATTGCAGGGCACCCTGTAGATACACATTCAAGCTTAGGGCAACTTAACATACAATAGCCAAACCACCTACCTGCATATGTTCAGACAGTGGGAAGAAAACTAGAGAGCCCAAAGGAAACCCATGCAAACATGGGAATAACATATAAAACTCCACAAAGACAGTAGTCCAAGCTGAGGCTCAAACCCTGGATCCTAGAGCTGTGAGCCAGCAATGCTTCGCACTGCATCACCATGCTGCCTTGGAAAAATCTATGTTTGAGAAATTGTTTCAGCTTACACAGTCAGCATGCATAGCTCCACACAAATGTCCTTTGTGCATCCATATGTTTTTCCTTGTTCTTTTTAGGTAATTATTCATTTCTGCTTAAAATCCTTATTTGGTGTCAGTTGAATATAGTGAAAGAGCTTGTGTTTTCAACATGATATACCAAATATAATCTTGCTGCACACACAAGAACCACTGTTTTTTATTTTAAGATGTTTTATGACCATTGTGACCCTATTCTTATTAACCACACTAAAATGGTTTTGTATTTGAACAGCTGTTCCCTACTACTATTTGACCTCTCCTGAGGACACTTATCACTTGCAAAATATGAGCCCACCCCTTCTTTCTCAGTTTCTAGCCAAATTTCTCAGTTAGTAAATTTCAAATATATCCCATTTAAAAAAATCTAGTCCATGAGTGATCATCCACCATTTGGACCTGTCTGATTTCACACCATTATGAAATTATTTGTATTTTTTCAGGTTTTTGGTATCACCCTGCATAATGTGTATGGGTTCCACATATCACATTCATTCTTTGTGTTCTTAGTTACACGGACGTACATAAATATCATCACTAATGCGCTGCTATAAATTCCTTAAAAGTAGTATAGTTTATACAATTCTCACTTTCCCATGTAGTAATGAATATGGGAATTGTAACCCAAGTGGACTGTACGGAATGTGTGGCTTTGGTTCATTGTTTTCTGTAAGATATACGTTTCCCTCCTGGATTCACAGTAATGTGTGTACAGTACAGGAAAAGCAGGAGGGGGGATTGACTTTTCTCTGTCATGAAATGGTATTCACCAATATGTCATTCACAGGATTAGGTAAAAGCTAGTGTACATGAAAGAAACTAAGGTAGCATAAATCTCATCACTTCTTCCCAAAAGCTAAATGCAGTATTGCGCAATAGTCATAAAATATGTGGGTTTACTGCAGAACTCTGAGCAAACCAGCAAGGAAATTGGGAAGACATTTCACATGGTCTCTTATCACATGGATCAAATCACAGAAAAGGGGTGTTTAATGGTCTACACTATGGAAAGCAGTCAGTTCAAAAGGTATCTTCCATCAGGTTTTTGATGAGGTGTTTTATTGCCTTTGTGAATGCTTTGTTGGTTTATAAAACTGCCATAATTTACAGTGCCACGGATTTCATGAGAAGAAAAAGTCAACAAATGAGGGAACTTTATGGAAACACAGTATACCGTAAGATTCAGAATTCTGCTTTGATGACCATGCACACCATATGATCCATGTGACAGCTTGCCTTTGGAGTATTTCATCTTGCTCATAAATTTACTCTAGAGCTTAATGCATTGCTAACAATAACTTGGAGCAGTAATGAAACCTCAGGGTTTGTGTTTTGTGGTAATGAACAAATTTTTGCTCAATAAATGAACCTGAAATCCATGCAGTGTATTCAAAGACCTACATTTCCCTCAAGACCTCAATATTACAATATTTAGGTCCAATTTGGACTGGAGGAAGACAAAAAGTTTATGTGACCCTGTCCATCTCAAGGCACTCTTAATTCCTGTTATAACCACTGTGCATAAATGTAGGGAAGAGAACACAGTAATGTTAATGATCTCATAGTGCATTCTCCTGCTGGAATAAACACTGCAAAACACTACAGCAATACAACTACTGTATAAACACCTGACCTGTACAACTGCACATTCATGCAGTTGTTATATGCCGCAAATTAAGCATAAAATCACAAATACAGGTCAAGAGCTTCAGTTAATGTTCACATCAAACATCAGAATGTGGGGAAAAAATGTGATCCCAGTGACTTTGACTGTTGCATGGTTGTTGGTCACATGTGGTCTTTTCTGAACTGTCCAGTTTCAGTGAACCTGTGCCAACTGTAGCCTCAAATTCCTGATCTTGATTGATAGAAGTGGAACTCGATGGGGTTGTCTGCTTTTGTAGCCCATTCACCTCAAGTTTGTGCATTCTGAGATGCTTTTCTGCTCACTGTGGTTTTAAAGAGTGGTTCTTTAAGTTACCCTAGCCTTGCTTTCAGCTTGAATCAAACTGGCCATTCTCTTCTGACCTCTCTCATCAACAACTACTGCTCATTGGATAGTTTTTTTTTTCGAAACCATTTCATGTAAACTCTAGAAACTGTTGTGCGTGAAAATACTAGGTGATCAGCAGTATCTGAAATAGTCAAACAAACCCATCTGGTACCAACAACCATGCCACAGTCACTGAGATCACATAATTCTTTTTCTTTCCCACTTTTTTTTTTATATATATATTATGGTGTAAATGTGTGAACAGTCTTCACAGTAGACACATTAGCTGTGATAATTTTCTGGTAGCAATCCAGTTGCGTATGGAGTTACTGAACAGCTGGCCCATAAGGACTTGGAGGAAACAAATCAAAGGATAATTCTGAAAGAATGAATCCACAGCAGGATGGTAGTAGATATCTCACCAAAATTGCAGGGACAAATGTTCAGCATGATAGGAAAGAAAACGTTTTGTATCAATCTTTATTTCCTAATCAGCAGGCAGATTCCATACATTAAATAAGAGGGTCAACTGGTCGGATAAAAGGGTGTACTTAAACATATAATTATTGCCATTGTAAATGATACATCTAGAGTTTAGCAGTGAGTGATAAAAAAGTGAATTAAATATCCTTTTCTAAATCACTGTGACTATATGTGATGCCATTTAGATATTTTATGAGACGACACTGCATTACCAAATTATCTCAGCTCATGTGAGCAGGACTCACAAATTCATGATTTTATTATATTGGCCTTTTTAGCTTTTTCATACGTGAGCTACTAAAGTGGATCTTATATTCCATTAACAGTTTTGGCAGGGAGGACAGACTGTATTTTATTTCATAGTTATAGGGCTCTGCTAAACAATAAAGGTCATGGATGAGTTGTATAAATGTCCTTTGGAAACCATTTAAAATATTTTTTAATGTAGTACTCCATGTGTAGCCTAAGAACCCTCAAATGAAAAAGTTACATTTTATCTGGAAAAATCTTTCAAATGCTTTGAATGCAAATTCAGTAACTCCTCAACAAAAGGCATGTTTTAATGTTTTAGACCAGAGGATACTATAGTCAGGAATAACATGTGAAATGATGACAAGGTAAATGGTGAATTGAATTATTTAATGTATTGCAATGTATGTGTGTTTTTTCTTCTCTCAGGTTCACATTAGTAGCCAGGACACGAAGGAAAGTAGCAAGGAAGCAAAGAAAAATATAAATACAAACATGAAAAGACCTCAAACCAGTGAAATATTAGGGCAAACTATTATGAATAAAGGAATCAATCATTATCCAAATATTTTACTTGTATAGGTGGATGGATAGATAGGGTGCCAATAATTGTAGAGTTCATTAGATAGATAGAATGCCAATACTTGTAGAGCCGATTAGATAGATAGGTATGGTGCCAATACTTTAAGAATTGTATAGATATATAGAGTTCAATACTTGCAGCGGTGATTGGATAGATATGGTTCCAATATTTGTAGCGGTGAATGGATAGTTAGGGTGCCAATACTTGTAGCGTTGAAGAGAGAGAGAGAGAGAGAGATGAAGTGAGAGGGAGAGTAGCGGGGCTTCAGGCCGTGTGCACGCAGGTGTGTGTGTGTGTGTGTGTGTGTGTGTGTGTGTGTGAGAGAGAGAGAGAGAGAGAGAGAGAGAGAGAGAGTTTTGACAGTTGCAGTTTGAAATCTTGAGCATTTCGAGCCAGGCTCTGAACATTCAGTCAGTGTAAGTGAATGGGAGTTTCTGGAATTTTGATCGATGGGAAAACCCTAAGTCCGATCATTTAGAAAAATACAGCATGATTGGTGAACAGCTGGAAGGACTGTGCTGAGTTTGGTGGAAGAAGCTTGGAAGCCCAAGGAGTTATAACGGCCAGAAATTTGAAAAGTAATTGTATCAGAAATTTTACCATTTTGAACTTCTGTAACAGGAAAACCATAATTCCGATCAGTTAGAAAAGATATAGCAATTCGAGTCAAAACAGGTTGACAGTCTGTACCGAGTTTGGTGGATTTAGCCTGAAAGGAGTAGCATGTAGAAATGAATTGTCTCCGAAGAAGTAAAAGAAGAAGAAGCAGAAAAATAATAATACATTTAAATAAGAAAACAGTACATTGGCTTTGTCAAGGCAACATAAAGAAGTGGGAGGAAAAGCTCAACATGATGCTATAACCACCATGCTTCAGTATGTGGACGGTGTTCTCAGGGTGATGAACAGTGTTGGGTGTCTGCCAGATATTGTGTTTTGGGCCAAAATGTTCAATTCTGATAAAGAGATTTTTTTTTCCATATTTTTTTGGCAAAGTCCAAAGAGGATTTTATATGACTCACCACGATTCCGTAAAGCACTCTTAGTTCCTCTCTCTGACGAATGCCATCCATAACTGGTCACTTACTTTTTATGAATGGCCTCCTCTCAGAGTTGCTGTTGTGGCATATTTTTTCCTTTTTTTTTAAATAATGGATTTAATCATGCTCCACAGGAGGTTCAGAGTTGTTTTTTTTACTAACCAAACCCTGATTGATATTTTCTTCCAAAAATTTTATCCAGAACTTGTTCGTTTGATAACTCCTGTGTCTTAATGATGCTGTTTCTTTAGAAATGTTATTTAACAAACCCTGGGCTCTTTCAGGAATGTGTATTTATATTGTGATCACATGACACTTGAATTGCACACAGGGGGACTTCATTCAACTAATCATGTGACTTCTGATGGCAACTGGTTGCACCAGAACTAATTTAGGGATGTCATTGCCCCAAGTGTAAATATTTATACAATCACAACAATCACATCAATATTATCATCTATTTTGCATATATATATATATATATATATATATATATATATATATATATATATATATATATATGTATATGTGTGTGTGTGTGTGTGTGTGTGTGTGTGTGTGTGTGTGTGTGTGTGTGTGTAAAATGTCCCAATTAAATCCAACTGAGTTCCAGGTTGTAACACTACAAAATGTGGGAACATTCAAGGGGGGTAAATAGTTATGCAAGGCAATGTAGATTTTGTAACCGGTAAGTAAATAAGACCATTATTGATGATGCTAAAAACATGCACGTGAGGTTTGCCAGACAAGCGCCATATCAAGTGGGTAGAAAAAGACCATATCGAGTTTTGAGGCAGGGGAAAAGGTTAAATAAATTTTCAAAACCCCAAAGCATTATCATATGCCATAATACATTGTTGACACAACCCATGTAGAACTCAGTAAATGATGGATTTGCCATGAACAGAAGAATGGCTTCCAGACTCACTCATGGTTTTCTGTCTACTTATGTTTCCATTGGCAAGACTCTGTATGAACATCTTACTTTTCACAAGGAGCCTCATTGTCCATGCATGTGTGGTTGCACTTTATGAGCACTGTAGACAAAAGAGGCAGTAGCACATTTCATGTGCTGGCGTGGCCCCCATCTCCTCCTGCTTCACGGTGTACAAAACTAGGCACCTCTACACTCACATACCAGATGCACTGAGGCTTGGAGACCACTTAGTTCATGACTCCTTAGTGAAACTGATTGTAGGAAATGAACACCAATCACCCAGTCATTGTGTTGCTCTTTTCACTTGAACGAGAATGAATTTTTCTCTCTCTACAGTGGTATAGTATACATTGGTAGTGGTACAGTGGTAGTGGTGTAATGTGGTATAATATACCATATATGGTATAATAAGAACCGAATATAGTAGCTAAAGTTGTGGACCTGTGTCAGCCTTGAACAACCTTGAACTTGAACACGCCTTACAGGCATAGAAAATTTGATGTATCCAAAAATGGTATAAAAATATGGTTCGTTTTGGTAAGAATTCCAGAAGTAAGCCGGACATCGTGTCCAACCATGTCTACAATCTGCCACAACTGGAATATTGCATTGTAGTTACCCAGCAAAGAAAGCAAAAAATAAAATATGGAACATTCCTTATTCTGCCAAGTGATCCTTCCTTTGGGTAACATTTAAAAACTTGGATTCATGTGAACATATCAATACAAATACAGATGGGAGGAAAATCATAGTATCATGCCATTTAGACATTATGAACTTCATATCTATAGGCTATGTGAGATGTTTTTTTTATTGTACAGTTTCATGGAGTTCATATGGTCACTGTTGTTAGCCTTAAAGCTGTATCCCACTCCACTTAGAACTTGACAGCCACATAGCAGTACAATATAAATCTTGAGTCTCACCTCTGGAAAGAATAAAAATATTTCTCAAGTTCCAGTGAAGAAAAAAAAATCCAGGTTTTTGGGGGAGTAATTTATTGCATTTCATCAAGCGTGCAAAGGATTTGAGCTGTAAACTGTTCGTTCTGTGTGTTTATTTTCAGTTTTACAGCCATTACAAGCAGAATTGTATGATTTGTGGTGTCTGCAAGTTAACGTGAGGACAGTTCAGCCAGGCTCATTCTCAATCCACTTGGAAGACAGAATGAGAGTGAAGGTCAAAACAACATGATGTCACTTTATATGTCATTTTCTATCAAGAAAAAACTACACTATAGATTAAGTACAACTTCAGTGCTGCAATTCAGATAAGACAGGACAACCGTGACACATATATATAAGGTCGGATAACAGGTGTCTTAAAACTGATTATAAGGCTTTTAACATGGCTGCATTAACATTTTGGGACTTAGTGTACCCACAATGCACAAGGTCTTTCTGGGTTAAAACTTTACAACCCAGTGAGGCAATCCTTGTCAATCTGGAATCTGTTCAGCAAGTAAAGATAACCAAATGACAAGCATGAGAACCGGAAATCATGTTATTCGCAAATAATTTGAGGACTTCAGGGGACGCTTTACTATTCTCAACCAATAGCAATAACTGATTCAGCTAACGATTTATATAGGCTCTGCCTGTTGGATTTCTTCAATGCTCAGTCAAACATTTTGCTCTGTGTTTAATGACAATCATATGCACCCAATCTGCTACCTCATTGAAAAACCCTCCCCACACCCACACCCACATATATATATGCACACACACCACAACCACCCACACACACACGCACACACAGACATGTGCATTTTATTGCATCAGAGCTCCTTAAATAAATTGCACCTTATAGAACAATGACAATTTGAGAATGTACTGTTGACAGTTCATTGTAATTCCAAAATTCAATTTCACCTCAAACTGTTTTTGTAAACCATTTGAACATTTTATAGCTTGCATTAAGGATTTTCATATTATTTCTAAGCCTGGCAACCATACCATAACCTACCTGCCAAAAACCATAAAGAAAATCAACTATGAAGCCAAAACTTGAGTGGGACAGTCACAACCACTCATTGTATGACTGAATGGTGAAAACTCCCAGCAAATATTTGTTCAAAAACTATATGCACATGCACAGCCCCCACATGCAATATGGATGACTGATTTTTTGGTCCTAATCTCTACTAACAGCCTCACAGCCAAAAACATGAGCTCATAGGTCTTGCTTTGGGGATGATATAAACCACCAGTTAGCTACTGCTTACATTACAAATGACCACAAGCACCAAACAGCAGAGCTTCAGTAGATGAATCAGCATTACTAAGAGGGAGGGACACAAGTCTTCATTTATATCTATTCACATTTTTCTATGCTTTGAAAGCTAATGCTGTTTTTGTGTTTGACTTGTGATAAACCTGCAGCTTTTATCAGTGTTCTTTACTTAAGATAAAGTACATTGTGAGCTTTGTGTAAGGTTTCTCTGGAGGATTAATATTGCACTTTATTCTTCTTATAAAAGACCTGCTAAGGGATAGGTACATACAGCCAAGCAGTTTTATTAAACTCACGCATAGCCATGTGCCTCCCAGAGCACTGAATTAATCACAATGCATCACTCATCACAAAGCAGGAATTTTACTACACTCAGCTAATATATTCCAAACCATGAGGCTGAATGTTATAAGGAAAACGTATGTGCCCCCCTGACCTCTCCCTTTCAGCCTAAAATGGAAACCGTCCAAGACTGCTAATATCCATTAATAAAAACAATCACTACAAATTTGAAATTTCCTGTCGACTAGCAATACCACTGACAAGGAAATCTGACTCTAAATATGTCATTTCATCTGGAGGTTTATTGAATTTAGTGCCCCTGTTTCTTCATACAAAATCCCCCACCATGACCACACTGAAACCTAAAGATGTGTTGCTAACTAAAACATGCTATGAGGAAATACGCACATTGTTTTATACTGTATGTGTGAGTGACAAAAAAATATCAATGTCATATACAAATATGAACCAGATGCTTTACTGAGAAGTGCTGTTTTTAATTTTAATTACATTTTGCAATCAAGAGAAAAAAAAATACATGTAATTTACCTGTAAAATAGACTCTCTTGGTGCTTGGAGTAGATTTATGTTTAGGTAATCTACAAAACTCTAGTTGATTTTACTAGTTCTACCCCCTCTAGTGTAGGAGATCTTTGATTTGATCTGGTGTGATTATGCAGTATGGCACCTGGAGCAGATATATATACGGGAGAGTGGATAGAGAGGAGAATGCTTTGAATTTAAAGATCTGTTAAATTAGCAGAGAGGCATTGTTAGCGGAGCAGCAGGCTGGTCCCAAGGCTCTACTTAAGAAGGCTTGAAATGGACTTTATAAGGCCAAGCTGAAAGGCCCCGTTGGTTTTGCCCTCACCAGCTGCCTCTTTTATAAGTAACACTTCAAACATGAGGTCCTGACTCAGACCACACCTAGCATGGGTTATGGAGTTTCAGGAAAGCAACAAGGTTCATGGGTCAGTAGTGATGACTTCTTTTGTATGGTATGAGGACCCTTAACTTGTGTGTAAGAAAATAGAGGTTCATTTGTTTATAGTATTCAGACTTAGGCTTTTCAACATAGAATCATTCGGTGCTTCTAAACCCTGGGCACAGTGTTTAGTCTTAACCATCCCTAACCCAATTTAGATTTTAGTTTCACAACTTCTGTGTCTAAATATATACGTTTATTCATCTAAAACTATATTGTTTTTCAAAGGTTAAGTTCTTCATTGTTTTTCTAAGGGGCTCTTTGTATAGACATATTGTTATCCTCCTGAAAGGGTTAGAGTTTAGCACATTTTCTGACAGGAAAATTTTGTATGGTTCTGTGGGTCAACAGACGGAGAACTGAAGAAACCTTAAGGGATCTAGATTTGACCTTTTTTAAGAGTGTGCTGTGAAAGTTAACTAGATACAAGAATGAGGAATGTAAATCTGGAGCACTCTAAATCAAGGGCCCTGAGAGTTTAAGGGCTTACCAATTTCTCTTAACTCTATTTGCTGTCAATAGGTAGCATATTTGTAAACTGGACTGTTGAGTTCTGAGAGTTCCATAAAGCTGAGAACCTGAAGAACTAAATAACTGAGAAATGTGGTCCATGAGGTTGTCTTTTCTTTTTTTATGCAATATAGTCGGTATCAAAAGCACAGCGTTTGTTTAAACTAAAGGGTAATATAAAGCTATGAGTACTGTCAGAGTGACTTTGATGGGCACTGGATTCCACAAGGTTCTGAACGGTTCACTTTTTCCATCTCTCAGGCCCACTGACCTGCTTACTGTCTGAATTCTTTGGCTTCTGAGTAACGGGACAATTACAGCATGGAATTTCAGCGAGGACTGACTTCATTTGTGCTCCTGAAATAGAGGGACGGGTAGTCAAAAAAGTAAGGCCACAGAAGGCATCAAAGGAGTGAGGTTTGGGTTGCCAAATTATTCCTACTGAAAAAGCTGGCCCTATAAGTGTTTGTTTCCGCTCCATTGCTCTATTCAAACTGCTTGGGTTTATTCATGTATCTAATGAGAGATAGCATTTCACAACTATTTATGCCAGTTTTGTGACATGTGAAATACTCTTTCTTTTAGTCCCACTCCTCTGGTTTTAAATGGGCCAGATGCAGAGACTGTGTCCCATTAGGGTCGGGTGCTTGTGAGCTTGGCATGTCCCCAGCACGAGCTAGACAATCCTGTCCCTCAGCATTCTGGCCGTCCACCCGTCCGTTCGGCCGACTCCGTAATGAGCCAGTCGGTCTGTCTGCGGTGCTGTGCAAAGGATTAGTTCCGAGTTTTGACAGCTCCCTAACCTGTGCCAAAAGCGAGAGGGAGGGGGGTTCTCGGTGGATAGTTTTTAGATTTTAACAGTGGAAGGAAGGGAGGAAGTTGGAGAGGCAGAGGGAGTAATAGCAATCAGATGCTGACAGCGGCTCTGCTACTGAACTCATTCAGAGATATTAAATATCATTTGTGACACTGAGAAATGGATAATGAAGAAAATCGGGTTTAGAGTGACAAAATCCTGAGGGCAGGTGATGTCAGTTAAGCAGTAAAGTAATTCTGAGTTCCTAAAAGGTTTGAGAATAAAGAACTGGACAGAACACTGTAGTGAAATGGAGAAATTGAAACAAATTCAACACTCACCCTCCATCATTATTTGTGATTTTAGATGCTTCCAAGACATTGTCTTAAAGTCTTTCACTGTCTTTCCATACACCGACCAACAGTGAGTTATCACTGCCTTTATTGAGCTCATCATGATGTCCTTTTCTGAAACTGGATTCAAAACTCACATTAGTTTAAGCTCATTGGACTTTGATTTCTGTCACCTTTCAGGACCTTCCTGTGGCCTGAAGTACTCACTCACTTTCAGTAACCACCTATCCTTTTTAGGGTGGTTCTTGGGAACACTGTGTGTGAGGCAGAAATACACTCTGGATGGGATGCCTGTCCAGTCCACATATTCACACTTATCTTACCCAATCCACCTACTAGCATGTTTTTGGGAGGTAGGAGGAAACCAGAGGACCCAGAGGAAACCCACATGCACATAAACTCCACACAAAGAGTAACTTGAGCTCAGGACTGAACCAGAGACCCTGGAGCTGTGAGGGAGCAAAGCTGGCCACTATACTACCATGCACACTGTCCTGAAGCACTTCCTTTTTTAATCAGTGCTAGTGCACAGTAACACCAGTCTGCACAATTAAGAGCTAATATTATGAAAAAATCATAAGAATAATATAGGATTACCTGTAGCATTCACACTCAGCAACCATTTGTTTGTTTTAACCTTTAAACCCTCAATGTGCTACTCAACCACAATCATATTACTCCGTAATTATTATGAATTATTCAGTGACTACAGTGAGACTAACAGGAATCCTTGTTTGGAATCATTGACAGCTCATGGGAGTTTGGCAGTTAACCAGAACTGTAATTATTTCTGTTTATTATTATAAAGACACAAGAAAAAGAGAAAGACACAAGTATTGTTCGCAGTATAAATATTCACTATTTGTGGGTTAAAGAGAAGGATTTTTACCATTTAGGTCTTAAACAGTGATACACACTTTGTAGGAGACCATCAGGTTTCAATTTCTTACCATGTCAATGAAGGAGACACTTTTCAATCAATAAGTGTGCGTGAGCTCCATCGCATTTTCACCCTGGATTTTGCATTTACAGTGAAAGAGGGGGAGCAGTCCCCAGCCACTCCCCCACCACTACTATACTCTCTCTCTTTCTCTCTCTCTCACACACACACACATGCACATGCACACGCACACCCTATAAAGCCAAGGCATAAGGAAACACTCAGCCGTAATAACATGTGGAACTGTTGAAGGATGAACGCTAGTGCAACACACTATATACTTTTCCACTTATTCACCCACTCAGGCTGGTGCTTGACACACTAGTTCTTTAAAGAGCAATCTGCAGAAGGAATATGAAATTATGATGACTGAATCACCATGAAGCGACTGAGTCTATCATCACAGGATTGGTTTAAGACACCGTTGGATTTCAGCAAACAGAGTGCTGCTGTTCACTAAGTGAAGGACTTCGGTTTGTCTTGTGTTGGTGTGTTAATGAATAGGATTGAGGGGCAACAAATTGTGTTAAGGTCTTATCCCTGTGACCGTGTGAGGACTGGTTAAAAGAGGAAGACCGCAGTCCCCCTAGGTGTAAGGCTGTGAGTGTGAGACGGAGAACGTGACGATGTCCTTTGCCATGGTTCACCCGTCTCCTGCTCGTTTCCTTTACTCTGAGATTAGCACTCTCTCAGAGGATGATGAGAACGGCAGCGAAAGCTCAGGATCCGATGACAAATCCTTTCGTCTTTCCACTCCTGGGTACAATGCTATCAAAGCAGACTCTCGCAAAAGGAAGTACGGCTGCAGGCCACCAGTTGGAGCCACAGATCTTTGCTTGCCAATTTCAGAGACACGGCAGCGTAATGCAGCGAACGCTCGAGAGCGAGATCGCACAAACAGCGTGAACATGGCTTTCACAGCTCTGAGGACACTCATACCCACTGAACCGGCTGACAGGAAACTGTCCAAGATCGAGACGTTACGGCTGGCTTCCAGCTACATCTCTCACCTGCAAAATGTACTATTAGTGGGAGAAGCATGTGGAGATGGGCAGCCCTGCCACAAAAGCACAAGGGCTCTAAACAACCATCTCCATAAGAGCATAGATGCGAGCCCAGACTCGGAGAACTCCCAGCCCAGACAGATCTGCACCTTCTGCCTTAGTAACCAGAGAAGACTGGTGAGTAACACACAGTATACCTGAAAAATTTGCTGATATTATTTGAAATCATTGAAGGTAGACCACCTTGCCTTTTTAAAGCAATGTTTATTCTGGAAGTTCTCATCCTTAAATAATTTTTATAACTTTTTATATAGCAGACTCTCTTTGTTCCCTAATTCGCCTGAATTAGCCATTTTTGTAGCTTTAGTGATTTTAGGATGCAGAATGATATATAAATTTAAAATGTCTTGACACGCATTATTTATTTACCAAGTATGCCATATATCGTATCACTGAAATAGAAACTGATCTAAGGTTTTGATCAAAGACTTCACTTGTCTCACTATGTGCTAAAATACACTAGCAACCAACCTATGTTTTAAATGAATGACACTGCATATGAATTTCAGTGTAACTGTGTGGACTTCAACCCATTCTCCCAGTTCAATGTCATTTATCTGTGCATCTAATATTTTACAGTACCTGTTTACAGATAACACCTTACCTTTAAATCATTTTCAATCTATAAACATGACTAATTTAGGTTCTGAAACTTGACAGAAGGGAGGTTGGGAATATCATCAGAGTTTCGTTTACTTGTGTGAAGCAGTAGAGACTGATTTGTCTCCAAAGACGTTTATTAAATTGCATTTCCTGTGTATCAGAATGAACATGACAAACAGCCAATAAAAGTCAAGAATATGGAAGTACACAGACAGTTATAGACAAATTACTGTGCATCCCACACGACTCTGTGTTGTTCTGGAAACATCTGGCTTGCAAAAATTCCTAAAACTCCAGTTAGATCACTGGTCTAAGATCAGTGGATGTCCCTCAGATACTAATGAATGCCGGCATCCCTGTGGAACCTCTTAAACAATCACTTACCTGAAAAATTTAACCATATGACCAAAGTCTAGTTCAACTCAAAGAGAAAGACATGCAAAAATGGCTCAGTAAATACACCATGAATTAAATTCTCTGACATTTTATTAGATTACTGCATAAACTATGTAAAATTAAATATAATATGTAATTATGTTTTAATAGACAAGAACAAGCAATTTAAAATGTAATCTTTTAATTATAATTCAACTATAATTCATTTTATGTTTCCAGGCACTAACTGATGCAAGTACACACCCACACACACAGACACACACCCACACACCAATCAGTTTCTGCTCAAGCACATGGCTGTAATGATGTAATATTACTCACTACATCACTGTTACTCACTTTCAACCTTCAAGATCAGTTAGTGTGACTATAGTAATCCACAGTTATAGATCATTACGTTGTACATCATGAAATACACATAAGAATTCAGTTACGAACGCATGGTTTGAGTGTGCCGATGGCACTAACCCCAGGTTACCCAGCAGTGTGAACAAAATTGATTCATGCCAGCTGGCTCTTACAGCACACAAGTGAGATTGGAAAAAGTGAAGCATGCTACCCCCTCAGCTGACGTTATGGCCAGACACCCTGTACCTCAAGGAGATCAGGTTCCTTAAAACCACTCGCTTTCAGATAAACCCCTAATTACTTCTCACACCACTGAAGAAAGGCTGGTGACTTATTTATGGTTAGTGATGCCATTCAGAGTTTAAAGGCATTTTAGCGTCTGTATTTAATATCTTTATATTAAGAACCATTATAGTAAATTCAAGTGCCTGACTAAAATCTTGAAACTTGGGAATTTTACTATGAAACTGACTTATTGTTATTGCTTTGGTGTTTCAGAACAAAGCCAGAGAAAGAAAAACAGCTATAAGAAGTTAATAAAGAAGAACAAGAACATACTGTGCCTTCACCTGAACTCTAACTGTATGTTTTTCCTAATGTGTTGTAAGTATGCTACTGCAGTATCATACATGAACTTTTATTTATCGTGTAATTATACATTTCTTAATGGACTGCATCACCGTGGACTAAACCAATCACTTTGCTACAGTGGCTTCATGTGTCAGAGCTTTGAGGACTTTACTTGCAATCGTTAGCACACAATGTTTGTGCTGAACAGGGCACATTAAGACTTCATATACGTTTGAGAATTGAGACGACAAAAACTACAAATAATTTTCATGATATCAAAAGAAGAAACCAGCACTGATTTGCTAAATGCTATGCTATATTGGACATGAACCAGTTCACCTTTGACCTGCTCCAGCTTTAACAGCAAGAGTGGAATAAAGTTCTTTCGGATTTGTAAACATTAGCCCTTACCTGTGTCTGCTTTTTTGCAATGTGAAATGTGCAGATGTCAGTTGTAATGTGAAGTAAATAACCTTATCTATGCAGTAGTTCTGTGCCAATTATTAATATTATGTTTGTCATCAGATTTTGATATCAGAATAGCTTTCTATATACGTAACACTAGTGCTTTAAGTGCTATTAAATCAATTCGTTAATGACAGAAAAAAGAAATATATAGCCATTGAATAAGAGAGAAGTCAAGACATTACTATGTGTGTGTGTGTGTGAGAGAGAGAGAGAGAGAGAGAGAGAGAGAGAGACACACACACACACACACACACACACACACACACACCGAGAGAGAGAGACAGAGAGACCATTGGCGTTTTGTGTTCAGGGAGATGAGATCTGCAGGTTGAGTTCTGGCAGATTATCAGTCACAAACTGTCCTCTACTTTACCTCTAGATTCGGTTACACACACACAAACACACACACACAAACACACACACATACACACACACACGCACACACACACACACACACACACACGCACACACACAGATGCAATATGTGCATATACTATTCCCCCATTAAAACATGAGCATTTTCTTCCATCAGTCCACCCACTTTCATTCTTCATGCTGCTCTTTCCTATCATTCCTGCTGAGCCTGATACTGTGATTGAGTGACTGTCATTTTATTGCCTTTAATACTTATGGGAACACTATGTTTAAATTTCAGCATGACACAATAATCATATAATCCATAAATTCAACATTTCAGGTAGGCATTGAACCAAAGGGATGATCCATGCATTGTATGTGCAAAAGAAGATATTTGTATAATGTAAAAAAAAATTTTTACATTCTTTTCAGACAAACTTCTAAGAATGTTTACTTCCTGTGTTAAGTATTGGGTTGATTGTAATTTAATAACAGAACCGCTGTTCCTTAATAGATGTGGCATGGTGCCATTGCCATCTCACAGCTCCAGGGTCTTCAGATCAATCCTGAGCTCAGGTTACTGTCTGTTTTGCATGTTCTCCCTGTGACCATGTACCTTTCCTAAGGCTTCATCCCAAAAACATGCCAGAAGGTAGATTAGTGACCCTAAAGGTGTGGATGCATGGTTCCCTGTGATAGACAGGCATCTCATTCAGGTTTGCTAGTGCCTAATTTCAAAATTCAAACAAATATTAAACAAATATCGAACTGCCATTTTCTTCAACGGGTCACCACAGAGCTCCACGTGATTCATCAGCCAGCTTCAGGTTAGCCCTGACTTACCCAGTAAACACACTGTGAACTCTGAACTCTGTGACCTGTGTAGTGCACTCAGATAATTTACTCCACTTGCTCCCCCTCCTCTGTCTGAATCCATTATCCAGCAGCAACACAAGCCTACTGTCAGAGCTGCAGAGCCAACCAAATGCCCCGCTGCTACAGACAGAAAGCAACTGACTGCTGGGTAAAACATGAGATTTTCACACTGTAACTGCTGAATAAACTGACTGTTGATTAATCAGCAGAAATATGTTTTTAAATATTTTGTGGCATAAAATGTTCTCTGTGAAGTGCTCATGAAACCATAGCTATTGACCAACAACTCGAAGGCAAAAAAAAGGAGCAAACAAACAAACAAACAAACAAAAAAACCCTTTATATTGAGTTATGGTTGGATAATGTACAAATAAGCATGCATTACATCAATGTACTATTTTGGTTCTGCCACAATTTTTAGTTGTTGAAAACATTAATTTATAGATGAATGTGTGGGTCGTTTGCTTCCTGCATGAAAACAGGAGATTTATTATGGATATATTCTACATCATACAAAGTACTATATCGGACAGATTCTCATACTGATGGCTGCTTTAGTCAGCACATACCTTAAAAGATGGGACAATTCACTCAAAACAGTCTGACCTACTAACATGCAGATAATCAAATGCAGGCCCACAGATTGCTTCAGAACTCAACCAAACAGTAAAACGCTACCATAGACAGCTTCAGCAGATTTTTCTTGCCTTGATTTTGACATTTGACACAGGGCCTGATAGTCAGGAGGAGTAAAATCACACAAAGATGACAGAGGGCAGGATAGTGTTAAACACTGCAACAGAGCAATATATTTTCAAACAAAAAAAAAAATGCTGCAAAAATGTATGTTATAAACCTATGTTGTAGGTTTTGCTGTGCTATTAAGGAATGAGGTACTCAGTCTTGAAAATTGTCAGTGATAGAAAATATAAATTCAGACAGAAATAGAACACCTTGACCAGAGAACAGTCAAAATGTTCTGAATCCACCACTGAGATCAGTGAAATGTGATTAAAACAAGTTTTCCATAAACAGCATCTGTTTCTCTGTTATGGGGTTCACAATTAGGTAGGCAGACCTTAATTCCTGATCATTTTAGGGACAGTCGAATTGTAGCGTCTCATCACCGAGGTCTATCCGAAGGCGAGCAGGGTATCTGAGAGAAGACCGCACATTTCTCTCACGCAAGCTGTTTCTCACCGCAGCGAAGGCCGCTCTCCTCTTAGCGACGCTGGGGCTGAAGTCAGGAAAGATGAAGACCTTACGGCCCTGATGGAAAAGTTGATTCCAATTCCCTCGTCGAACAACTTTTTCTCTGTCGTGAAAGTAGTGAAACCGCACAATCATCACTCTGGACCTGTGATTCTCTCGCTGTTCCTCCGAGGGCACGGGGCCAATGCGGTGCGCTCTATCCAGCAATGGAGCAGTCGGAAAGATTTCTGATCCGAGCACATCCTGGAAAAATTTAGACATAAATGTTCGCTCCTTTCTTCTCGTTCCGGAATACCGATGACCCGGAGATTGCAGCGCCGCGAGCGGGACTCTAAATCCTCAACTTTCTCGGTGAGTTGTTTGTTAGCCGAAGTTAGCTTCAGCACCGTCTGTTCCAGTGCTACAATGCGGTCACTGTAATCGTTCAGGTGCTGGTCAAGCTCGTCAATACGCCGTCCTTGTGATTCAAGACCCGATTTAAAACTCTCAAACGACGCAACAACTGGGGCCACAGCAGAGTCAATAGCTGCTTTCACCTGAACTGCGATGGTAGATGTTAGCTTCGCTATTAAAGTGTTGCGGAGATTTTCAAAATCCAGCGGTAGCTTGTCGCCATGACTCGTCGTGCTCGGTGAAGATTTAGGTTTCCGTAGTCTTTCAGAAGCCATAATTCCTTTCTGGTTATAGTCGTGGACCGAGTAATTGAAAAGGAGCGCACCAAATGTCTTAGAAAAGATTCAGGTTGCCTGAAAAGTACAGTTAAAAGATAAAATGCTCGGGAGCTCACTCCACTCGTGCCTTCTCACTTACATGCTCAGCCGGAAGTCAATTCCTGATCATTTTAATTGAAATGTTGGTCTGAGACAACTGGGACTGTCATTGTTTAAACAAATATCGCATCTTGTCAATGGGGCAGTGAAATGTAGCATGCATGTTTCTGACATCCTTTGGTGAAGAGCGAAAAGACAACCTGTATACTTACTTTTGGTGGCAGAGATGACACATGGAAAACAAGTGAATATGTGGTCGGTCAGATTTAAGATAATGTATTACGTACAGTTTTCCTATCAAAACGTGATTTCATTGCTTATACGAAATTTAAATACATTTCTGGTTACTAGATTGATTAATATACATTGTGAGCAATTCATGTAGTATTAATGTAAACCAATCATTAGGTAATTTCAGGAGGATGTTGGCACCTGAGAGGAGCTATAACTACAGTTTACATTAACACGATTAAAATGTGTGGTAGAATAATGTGGCTATTGCAGAATGCCAGCGGCCTGCGTTCAATCTTCAGTTCTGGTAAGAGTGCGGAGTTCGATTTTATTCAGGGCTTTGAAAATACATGATCCAATCATGTTGGTTGTACAAAAACAAACTGTGTTAATGCAACTCAGTTCAATCATGTATAACTGTTGGACGCATTTGAATTAAGTAAATTCATTGAGCTTTTTTTTCCCCTCAGTACAGCCATGAGAGTAAAACTGTTTATACCTGCAACACTGCCGCAAGTCTGAATTTCTGTCTGCAACATGATATAAATTTTAATGTATAGCTAGTTCTCTTACAGGAATCTTGCAAATATACTCACTGAACTTTATTAGGAACACTATACTAATACTGGATTGGGCCTCCCTTTGCTCTCAAAACAGCCTCAATTCTTCATGGCATGTATTCCACAAGATGGACTGTTCACCCGAGGCTTTGCACATGACCCTATCATCTGTGTGCCTCAGCAGAAATCAAGATTCATCAGACTAGGCTACGTTTTTTCAGTCTTCAGCTGTCCAGTTTTGGTGAGCCTGTGCTCACTGCAGTCTCAGATTTCTGTTCTTGGCTCACAGAAGTGGAACCCGACGTGGTCTTCTACTGTTGTAGCCTCAAGGTTCAACATGTTGTACATACTAAGATGCTTTTCTGCTCACCACAATTGTACAGAGTGCTTATCTGAGTTACTGTAGCCTTTCTGTCAGCTCGAACCAGTCTGGCCATTCTCAATTGACCTCTCTTATTAACAAGGCGTTTCTGTCCACAGAACTGCTGCTCACTGGATGTTTTTTCTTTATTGCACTACTCTTACTAAACTCTGGAGACTGTTGTGCATGAAACTCCTAGGAGATGAGCAGTTATAGAAATACACAAACCAGACCGTCATGCCCCAACAATCATGCCACTGTCAAAATGACTGAGATCACATTTTTTTCCCCCATTCTTATGGTTGATGTGAACATTACCTGAAGCTGCTGGCCCATATCTGCATGATTTTATGCACTGCACTGCTGCCACACCATTGGCTGATTAGATAATGAACGTATAAGTGTACAGGTGTTCCTAATAAAGTGCGCAGCGAGTGTAGAGCAATAACAATGGAAATACAGGTTTCAAATTCACCTTCTACACAGCTCCTTCTCTCTCTCTCTCTCTCTCTCTCTCTCACACACACACACACACACACACACACACACACACACACACACACACACACACACACACACAGACTCAACTCTCTGTGGTTGCATGATCCTCGTCTGGACCTTGAGTTCCTGCCAGCTAACCCTGTCATCATCCCAGCAGTCAGAAAACAACTCTTCTCCATCTTTACTGGGCTTTTGGACTATTGGACTAATTGTTTCCTGCTGGTACATCTGCAGCTCAGCTAAAACCCTTCTTAAAGTCTAATCTGTCCATTCTCCACACTGAGTTCAACAGATGAATATATGCAAAATAATGCATCCATATATTATGCAATAATTTGCATAATACCTTACCTGATTAGTAGCACAACAGTTGAATGTGTTATGTTAGTTTTGTGTGTAAACCTAAACCTCCACTTGTGTTTAATATTGCAGTTATATACATTTTATGTGGAAAAAAATTGAACAAAAGAGATGACACATGTCTTGGGATGGATATAATCTTTTTAAAGTAAGAATCAGAAGAAGTTAAATGTGCCTGGGGAGTACTCCCTCTTTTTAAGGCTCTTCTAGACATCAAGCTATGTCAGCAAACTGTTCTTCCAATTTATTCTTATTGAGTCCATCCCTGGCTGGTGCTAACCTTCCCTATCACTGCTTTTAAAGGTTTTATATCTCACTGTGCACAGATCTGTCTGGTGTTTTTTTGTTTTGTTTTGTTTTTGTTTTTAAATGAACCATGGTTTTAATAATGTCACAATTCTGGATTATTTTATATAGCATTGCAGATGTATTTGCAAAAAATGGTCCCAGACTGGTGAGTCCATATAATCTCAGAGTTATCAGAATTCTTATAGTTATCAATGCATATGTTATGAAAATAGGTAGTATACAGGTATTATTGAATAAATTAATGGGTCATACAGCCTTTACAGTTGCCTAATTAGAAACAGAGTAGATAGAGCGAGTGTTTCTGCAGTTCCAGCTTCACTGAGGTTTCAGACCCTTCAATATTTCTCTGTCCAACTTATACAAATGTTGAATTCAGATGCAGAGTTAACACTTTTTGATTGTAAAAGAATTCTGAGTGCTTTGGGGCAGTCTATCAACTCCCAGTATCTCACTGCATGCACAGAGAGAGAAAGAGAGAGAGCACGCTGAAGAGCCAGGACCAGCAGCTGAGAGCCAGATCCCAATGCACTCTATTCCATCCAATTGGGCCTGGGTTTTAATACTGGAAAAATCTTCCTTAGCTGTCAATCACATGCTTTAATAAAAACATAGTATAACATTGCGGTCTCACTCACTCTCCCGCTGCCTCTTGGAGAGGCCGAATACAAGGGGTATCTGCAAAAATCCAGGCTTTTATTAGCCACAGCTTGTACTGGAAAATTGGGATTGTGGCAGCACGCATCTGGTGGACATTAACTAAGCACCTGGAGCTTTAGTCAATCATGAAATTAAACTTGGGTATTAAAGACAAATGAAAAAGCTCCACTCCCAGACAAATGTGGTCGCCGTCTCTTTGACGTATTTAATCAAATTTCCTACAAGCGACACAGACTTAACACACAGGGTGTCAACCAACATCTCCCTGGCAGGATGTGTTTGTTTTCTTTTGTGATAGGGCATATGAGTGATGGTTTATTCATTTTACTGCCCTCCTTTATTTTCAGAACAGAAGGAGCTTTTAAAGAGGCTGAGGACATGGCTGAGTGCTGATCAAAAACACACTGCAGTGCTTAGCTGCTAACATCATCCAGCCAAAACATATATACCTGAGAAATAACCAAAGTGTACTGTGCATATTTCTACAGTGATTTTTGATAAATGCATTTTAAGAATTTTTTTTTTTTAATATAAAGTTTTATATCTGTCTGAGTGGGACACTGCATGTATGTGCTATTTCATATTATAACATGTACTATTCTGATGAACTCTATTCTGAATTAATTTTGTATGGCTCAGATAGTAATTCTGGATGCAAATCAGAGGTTTATATAAATGTGCTCATTCTAATAAAAAAAAAAATTCATTTCTGTAGTAACCGTTATTTCACAGTGCCTTTTTGGTGGACAAAATTCATTTAATTTATTTTAAAAATGCATGTGATGCATGATATGGAAGGAGTCTCCAGTGTCAGTGCTTTGTAATATTCAAAAGTAAAGGTGTTCCTCTACATTTTCTAAGGAAAGGTTTTTGCAGTTTCTCTGGAATATGACATGAAGCTACAATTTTTGGCTCATTAATTTCAAGACAGAGGAAAAAGAGTGGTTGGTGAAGGAATGACTGTATATAACTGTATAAATGTAAGATATAACAGGAGCTAACTTGTTTCATTCTACAATCCTAAATTTGAAAAAGTTGGGACAATATGGAAAATGCAAAAAAACAAGTCATTTGAAAATTCAGTTCACCCTGTACTATATTGAAAACACATTATTAACACATTATTTGATGTTTTACTTTAATTATTTTATGTATATATGAAAATATACACTCATTTCAAATCCGATGACTGCAACACATTCCAAAAAAGTTGGGACAGTCGACTGTTCACCACTGTGTAACATCACTGAAGAACCACTTGGTTAAGTTTAGCAAGTGGAATTTTCCCAATTCATCCATTATGCATTTCTTCAGCTGCGCAACTGTACAGGACCTTTATTGCTTTATTTTGCGCTTCATAATGCGCCGCACATTCTCAGTTGGAGACAGGTCAGGACTGCAGGCAGGCCATGCCAGCACCCGCGCTCTCTGCTTACGCAACCATGTGCTTGTAATCCGGGCAGAATGTGGTTTGGTGTTGTCCTGCTCTGGGATGGCAGCATATGTTGCTCAAAATGTGTACATATCTTTCTAGATTAATGGTGCCCTCACAGATGTGCAAGTTACCCATGCCATAGGCACCGACACACCCCCATTCCATGACAGACGCTGGTTTTTGGACCTGACTCTGATGCAGCTTGGATGGTCCTTTTCTTTTTTGGCCCGGAGAACACGCCAGCTGTTTTGTCCAAAAACTATTTGAAATGTTGACTCGTCAGACCACAAAACACGATTCCACTGTGTTACTGTCCATCTCAGATGACACCGAGCCCAGAGAAGTGGGCGGTGCTTCGGGACAGTGTTGATGTATGGATTCTGCTTTGCGTAGTAAAGCCTTAATGTGCATCTGTGGATGCAGCGGCGAATGGTGTTGACTTTGAAAGGTTTACCAAAGCATTCCCGAGCCCAGGTCAGGATATCCATTACAGACTGATAACAGTTTTTAAAACAGTGACGTCTGAGGGATCGGAGATCACGTGCATTCAGAAGTGGTTTTCAGCCTTGCCCTTTACACACCATGATTTGACCGGATTCCTGGAATCTTTTAATTATATTGTACTGTAGAAGGTGAAATGCCCAAAATCCTACCAATTAGTCCTAAATTGCCCCTGTCCCAACTTTTTCGGAACGTGTTGCATGCAACAATTTCAAAATAAATGTTTGTCTTTAAAAAAACTTTGCACTTGATTAGCATTTTCAGTTCTAAGCAGTGACTTAAAGTTATTAGGAATTTTTTCATCCATAGCCATGAGTGACAAAATGTAGCTGCCATTGCATCACGGCATAGAAAAACTGGCACAAAGAATCGTGTTGGCATGAGCAACAAAATCATCAGGCTGTGTTTGAAAAATATCAGCTGGGAGGAAAAGAGTGAGAAAAAGTAGAACAGAGAGATTCTGGCTTTAGGTCTCAACACATTAGGGCTGTCTGCTCGCTGTCAAAAGGGTTGCACAGTGACTAATCTCACATCACTCCATTACTGGGCCCCATTTAAACACAGGCACCTTCTTAGTGCCAAGATGAAGTTGGTCACTAGTCAAACTCACAAAATTGGTCTGTGACTCATTACATTTAGAAATTAATCATACACACTTCCACGCACTCACCAGCTCCTGTTTTTAGGAGCGAAATTGACGTATGTGATGGCACATTGACGCAGTCCTCCATCAATGAGAGCACACACATGCACAAACAACTTTTTCCCCTGAATGAAGTTCTTATAAGGAGAGGATGGTTTAAGTCGGTCTTCAACAGAAGCCAAAGCTAGATTGCCCCGCCTTCTCTCCATTTGATTTAACCCCACACATGGAAAAACTATCAGGGAGTGAAACCCTCTTCCACAATGACTCGACATGGACACAGAGTGGTCACACGTGTACGTTCCCAGTACACAGAGCTGGAAAAAAGCGCTTTAATATGAGACACAGACAGAAATGCAGGTTGGTTTGGAGCACTGTAATAATGGGGCTTACACATTCTGAACTCAGCCAAGGCAAAAACCTAAATACTGAAAATCAGCGAGGTCCCTTTAATAGATATACTTCAACATGTAGAAGAAGGACTGCAATATAGGAAGGTGCAATCATGGTGAAATCCTTGACAAAGGCTTCATTGGGACACACAGTTCAGTTCACTTGAAAAACTCTATGGATTTGCTTTTTGATGTTGATTTTATTTAACAATGATCACATCCTTTGTCATTTCAGTGATCTTAGGTTAGGTCAACTGAATGAAGATAAAGAATATAGGGCATTAGGGAGTGTAGCACAGAAAACATTTTATATAAATTAAACTTACTACTTCTTGGTATTTGATACTTCTCTGTTTAGATTCCTCCTTTTAGATTTTAGATTGGGGTTGTGTCTCTGTTTCAAGTATGAAAATACTTATATGAGAGAATGATGGAGAGAGAAAAAGTGTGGTGCCTAAGAAGTGGGAGTTTCTTGAGATCTGGTAGACTATGAAATTGCTCCAGTTATCCCCAAGCGTTGAGGGAAAAAAGAAGTGTGCCTGATGCTGGTCATGTTGCAGTGAAGCATAAAGGCAATATTTTTATACACATTGTTAAGCAGCTAACTCTGAGGCTTCAATATTATATCCATTCACATAAGAATATTTCTCAAGGATGATTTCGGGCTGTAGCACTTGAAATGTTATAAATATCTGCTTTTTAAATGGGATATTACAACCCCAATTCCAAAAAACTTGGGACGCGGTGTAAAATGTAAATAAGTGTAAATAAAAGCAGAATGCAATGATTTGCAAATCTCCTGAACCCATATGTTATTCACAATAGAACATGGAAAATATCAAATGTTTCAACTGAGGGAATGTCCCATTTTAAGAAAAAAATAGGTAATTTTGTATTTGATGGCCGCAACATGTCTCAAAAAAGTTGGGACGGGGCAACAAAAGACTGGAAAATTAAGTGTTACTAAAAAGAATCAGCTGGAGGAACATTTTGCAACTAATTAGGTTAATTGGCAACAGGTCAGTATCATGATTGGGTATTAAAAATAGTATCTTAGAGAGGCAGAGTCTCTCAGAAGTAAAGATGGGATAGAATCTGGATGGAAGCATATGTTGCTCTTAAACCTGTATATAACTATCAGCATTGATGGTGCCTTTCCAGATGTGCAAGCTGCCCACTCCATAGGCACTAATGCACCCCCATACCATCAGAGATGTAGGCTTTTGAACTGAGCGCTGATAAAAAGCCGGATGGTCCCTCTCCCCTTTAGTCCTCTTGAGTTTAGAGGACACGACGTCCATGGTTTCCAAAACGAATTTCAAATTTCAAGTCGTCTGACCACAGAACAGTTTTCGACTTTGCCTCAGTTCATTTTAAATGAGCTTTGTGCCTGAGAAGATGGCAGTGTTTCTGGATCAAATATGACTGCTTCTTTGCATGATAGAGCTTTAACCAGCATTTGTGGATGGCACGGCGAACTGTGTTCACAGACAGTGAGTTCTGGAGGTGTTTCTGAGCCCATACAGTGATTTCCATTACAGAATCATGCCTGTTTTTAATGCAGTGCCGCCTGAGGGCCCGAAGATCACGCGCATGCAATATTGATTTTCACCCTTGTCCCTTGCGCACAGAGATTTTTCCAGATTCTCTGAATCTTTTTGTGTACTGTAGATGATGAGATATTCATAGTCTTCGCAATTTTATGTTGAGGAACATTATACTAAAATTGTTCCACAAAATGTAGACTCAGTTTTTTTTCGCAGATTGGTGAACCTCTGCCCATCTTTACTTCTGAAAGATTCTGCCTCTCTAAGATACTCTTTTTATACCCAATCATGTTAATGACCTGTTGCCAATTAACCTCCAGACGTTTGTTGCCCCTGTCTCAACTTTTCTGAGATGTGTTGTGGCCATCAAATTCAAAATGACCTTTTTTTTTCTTACAATGCCACATTTGATATTTTATCTATGTTCTGTTTTGAATAGCATATGGGTTTTTTGAGTTTTGCAAATCAATGCATTCTGGTTTTATTGATATTTATTTACATTTTGGCAATATCACAATTAATAGTTCACTAAATTCAGCAATGTAGAAAGGTTATAGAATCACTGCAATCATTTTCCACACATTTCTGCTATTTCTTAGCACTTATACCAGTGTGAGAAGATACGGTTTGGTGTGGAAAATTTCCAAAAACAAGCACACAAGTTGATCAGAGGTTTCAAATGATTAAACAAAGTTATTAATTCCTATTTCCAGCACCTCCTACCCATCTCCTATGTTTGTGTCTTCTGTCTTCACTACCAGGGTTATGTCGAAATACTTTGGCTCTTGTGTTATTAATTTTATGTAAAAAGGTATCAGTCCAGAATTTCAGAACAGTGTTTTGAAAGCGTAAACCCTTCAGCAAATTCCTGATCATTTGTCTGTCTACAGCATAAAGAACTTACTTGTACAGACAGCATTTGCATCACTCTAGTATTTAGAAGTGAAATCTTCTCAGACTAGAGATTGTGAATACAAAAAGAAATTTAGAACATATTTGAGAAATCTGCCTATTTAACAGATTCTGTATCATTTTTAAGAAAAATGGTTTCTTAAAAAAAAAAAAAAAAGGAAAGGGAGAGATTTGTTGTATTTAGTTAAGAGCTCTTAGTGAAAGGAGTTCTCATAGGGACCCTCTCCAATAGGGAAACATTGATGTAGGATTCTACATAGACTCTTTAATGGTTCCCACAAATGAATGAAATGTAACATTTTTCAGAGTGTATCTTTAATCTGAATATTAAAGCTGCAAGCAGCATTTTCAGGGACCAAGCATCCAGACTCAGTGAGCCGCACATTCACAGATGCGCTACAATTACTGCATAAGAAATCACAGGAACGCAGATCCATAACTATAAGCAAAGGGATTCAAGAATGATTTGTAGTTTCAACCATTTGCCAGTCCGTTATTGGAGAATGGTTTTGAATATCAGAGTTCCTTTGATTTTTGTTTAGACAGGCCTCAAGAAGATGTGAGTCCAATTTGGTGAAGATTGGACAAAATTTGGAGGAGGAGTAGCAAACCTGGCACTTGGATGTAAGCATTTTCAGCGTGTTATTGTAACTTTTGACCACTAAGTGGCACTGTCACGAAATTTGTTGCATACCCTGAGGATGCCTACCAAGATTTGTGTCAGTGTGCAAGGTCGTTACTGATATACAGCCTCACAGATTTGTTGGAACGTTACAGGCAAACCATTTGGAATATCAACATACTTTTGATAACTGTTGTCCAGGTTGGTCTGAATTTGATGTGAGCCAAATTTGGTGAAGATTGTACAAAATTTGGAGGAGTAGCAAATGGCAGTTAGATGTAAGCATTTTTAGCATGTTATTGTTAACAAATTGTCATGAAATTTGTTGCATAGCCTGAGGACATGGCCGTGAGGACGCCTAACAACATCTGTATCCGTGCACAAAGTTGTTGCTGAGATACAGCCTCACTACTTGTTTGTTGGCTTCGCTGTCAGATTCATTGGCCCATTACAGGCAAACTGTTTGGAGTATTCAAAATTCTTTTCTGAGGTTTATTCTGAAGATGATGCATGTCTAACATGGTGATGATTGGGCAAAATTTGTAGGAGGAGTGAAAAAACAGTTGGAGGAAGATTGCAGAAAATCTTATTTGGTAGAAATTGATGCCATAGGTTGTATTAAACTCGTCATGACCATGGGAATGCAGGGATGTGTGGCTTTTAAATGTAGAACATACTTATGTTATGACCATACATGAACTACCAAGTTAAGCCCAAATTTAACCCAATGGTGGTGCTAGAGCATTGGCAGCACTAGGCCTAAATATGGTCAGAATGTTCCTTAGACCCTCCACAATCAGTGTGCCAAATTTCACATCTTCTTACCAGACAATTCGATGAGCTGCCATAGACAGCCTAGCTAGAAGAAGAAGAAGAAGAAGAAGAAGAAGAGGAAGAAAAGGTAGAATAACAATAGGGTGCCTATGCACCTTCTGTGCTTGGGCTGCTAATAAAATATTGTTTTAATCACATTTCCATGATATATATAAGATGTGCATTTAATAAAACATGCAGTGAACAGTACTGTTCCACACTTTGTTGGCAGTAATGAAATAAGTAAAGCTGCCCGGTGTCCTAAATGTTAATTTAACCCCCGAGACATAGAGATGTTGATCAAATCTTTTAAAATAAAAACATACTGGATTTAGTGAGTATTTCTTTAGCATGCTTTCATGCAAACTTATTTTTAATTATGCATACTTCATACTTTGACATGCACACTTAAAATTCTAGTATGCATACTTATTTTTTAGCATGCATATACATTTTTTAAGTACCAATCCTTATTTTCTGTACAATTTTTGTTTTAAATGCACACTTATTTAGCATAATTATTTTAAGTATTTGTACATATATTTACTGATTTGTATTTCCTTTTTTTTAATCCTTAAAGACTTATGTATTAGTAGATAAAGTAAAATTTGCATAGTTGATATGTACTGGGTAAGTTAGTTAAACTTTAGTTAAATCCTGCTCCAGTGTTGAGTTGGGAAAATGAATAGTGTTGTTGCTTCATGTTCCGAGGGTTGTGAGTTGTGGTCACTGTTGTAGAGTTTCACGGTTCCTCCTGGGCCTGTGTGGGTTTCCTACAGGTTTTCCAGTTTACTCCCACCTCTTGAAAACATGCCATTTAATGGTTTAACCAGTGGTCTGACTTATGAGACTGTCGCGACTCTGACCAGGTCACATTTGCTGCTGAAGGTGATTGAATGAATTAAGCATTTCAGCATTATTCTGATGCTCAACCTGACATATAAGGAATAGTAAAAACCTAAAAACTGACCACTGAACTTCCCAATAGTTGTTTTTGGATGAAACCATTAGAACAGAAATATGTGTAATAAAATATTGTTTTAATCACATTTCCATGATATCAGTGTTAAGAGCAGTGCATTTAATAAAATATGCAGTGAACAGCACTGTTCCACACGTTGTTGGCAGTAATGAAATAAGTAGAGCTTCCCTAAATGTCCTAAATGTTAATTTAACCCCCAAGACTTACAGATGGTTATCAAAGTTGTTTTTTTTTTTGTTTTTTTTTAAATTCATACTGGATTTAGTGAGTACTTATTTACATTACTTTCATGCAAACTTATTTTTAACTATGCATACTTAATACTTTGACATGCATACTTATTTAAGTATGCATACTTAAAATACTTCCGCGACCAGGACGTATGACCTGGACACATTTGTACTTGATTGAATGAAATAAGCATTTCAGTATTATTCTGATGCTCAACCTGGCATATAAGGAATAGTAAAAACCTAACGTTTGATGGCTAAACTACCCAATAGTACTTTTTGTATGAATCCCTTAGAACAGAAACATGTGTAAAAATAACTTGCGAGCAGCAATTACGGGGCCAAGCCCGACAGAGGCAAAGTAAGGATCGAAGCAAGCCTCGGAGCATGGCTATGATTTTACATGTCAAGTTTCAGTGCAATAGGCCGTAGTGTTGCCAAGACATTACATAAAACACTATGCGGCGCTTGTGTCAACTTTGATGACGCATTATATGGAAATGGTTTGAGATATCAAAGTTTTTTTGAACAGGAAATCCATAACTTTTTGCTGGCATGGACTGAAGATAATCTAAAACAAATTTTGGTGAAAATCAGACAAACAGTCCAAAAAGAAAAAAGAAAAAAAAAAAAAATGCTTTTTTCATATCTCGTGAACACTAAGTAGTGTTGATCTAAAACTGTACAGGTGCCCTCAAGTCATTATGCTCATGAGATATACCAAGTTTGGTCTGAATATGCTAAACTGTTATGGAGATATAGCCTCATGCCCATTTCAGCATGCTCAGCGTCTAATTCGTTTGCGTGTTATTTGAGAACGGTTTGGTCCATCATCAAAAAGCTTTTAATAACTTTTCGCCAGCATGGTCTAACGATGATCCGAGTCAAATTTGGTGAGGGTCTGATGAACTGTCTACATGTACATATGAAACATGAAAAAAAGAATTTTGTTTCTAGCCCTTACGATTAAAAAAATGATTAGAGGGTTTCGGACAGTGACTCCAAATTTGCTATAACCAGCAACTTGATCAAAGCAGGATATTTACTACACGAGGAAAGCTCTAAACTGCTAGCAAGTGAGCAATTAAAACATCTTCAGGAAGACTGACCATTTTTACATTAGTTGAGCTGGTTCCTTAACAACAAAACATGATCTCTGCTTAGGCCATGTTAGCTAGTCAGTAAAAGTAGTTTTAAATTTGTTTATTTCTGCTTTAAAAAAAAAAAAAAAAAAAAAAGTGGAGAAGTCAATATATATTCTAGGCATTTAAAAAAATCTGCCTGTTGAACATAATTCAGCCACAGTGACATCCAACCCGTTTTTGGCAAAGATCACCCTTTTATTTCACCCCTGATTAACAATAACTAGGCATATTTACATTTTAAAATCAGACCAATCTTTAATCAGATATTTGAGGTACTTGTGGCACCAACAAAGACATCAAGACTACAACAACAAACAACAAATACTAAAAACAACTTCTGAATTGGCGCATTATCATAAAAGAACAGGCCTTCAGGGAAACAAGTGTGTGCTCATTTACTTATTGGTGTACATGTAATGAGTTACATGTTTTTATAGGGTTTTTTTTTTTCACCACTGGGTTATTTTGATTGTCATGTAGTCCAGCCTCTTAACATGAAAGTTTCCTCTTTTACTCGAGTATCACTGTGTTAGGAATGATAACCATGCAGCACAGCTGCAAGTACATTTCACAATCTCTACAAGTGAGAATCTGCTGTAAATCTTCTCTAACACGTTGACATCTCTGTCATGATTACAAGATGGTGAAAGACTCTCTGAGGTCTATTAGAGCAGATGAAGCCTGCAGCAGATGAGACGAGCTACGTAATTTATGGCCCCAAGGAGACATGGGCAAGCCAGCTGTACCTGGAAGGCCTGCGTGATGCCGGTTTGCTGTTGGATGACCCAAGGACAACATCTGATGATCAAAAAGTTGCAGCCACCATGAGGGTTGTCTGACTAACAAGTTAGCGGGGGGTCTGGCTAAGTATTCGGACACACTCCTCATTATGTCTGCAGAGAGAGTTGTCAGGGATAGATGAAAGAATAAGACAACACAATCATAGGAACAATTTGGACAATTTTTAACAGTTGCAATTCACATTTTGGAAAATAATAACGCAAACAGTTATACGATGTAAATCCTCACAGGGTTTGAGCAGGAATTCTCTCATTGCTGTTGTCTCTACCTAAAAGCTCACTATTCACCCTTTCTGCACTATCTGTGTACAGCTGCTCACTCTGAGTTTTTGGTGTACTCAGTCTCTTTCTAGAAGCACACAATTTCTTTGGTTGGCGCTCATAATTTGTGATTCCCTCTTCACTCTGTGGATCTACACCTGCACCACGTACACTAGTGTTCTCCTCATCTGGATATCCCATCATCCAGCTGGACATATCCACACACTCCTGACTCTGATCAATAATATTCTGGCTATCATTCAGTGGGGTTGAGTCACTGTTTTCTCTCATCTTGGTCTTCTCTTTTCTGTTACTTCCTTTAGCCTGGGATTGGTCAGGTACATAACTGTTCATTTTAATGGCCTCAGTGATTTGAGTCACTCTGTGTCCTCTCTCAAGGTCCATCCTCCTTTTCCACTCTTGGTCTCTCACGGAATCCCAAGGTCCATACATCTCCTGGCTGCTCCTGTTCTCTGTTAATGGAACTTACAATACAAAAAATGTATTCATATATACATGTAATGATGCAGTGATATTAGGAAGTAAATAAAGTGATGATTAAATCAATGTAATGATAGTAGTCTTTGTATTACTCTGAAATCAATGGAGACATAATACGAGAGCCAGTGATGTTATATTAAGGCTGAATGAGAGTCCTGAAAACTGGCATTTAAAATATTATTTAAAATATACCTTGTGTTTTGCTGGGTTGCTTCTCTATCTTAACATATTTGTCCATGTATGTCCTTTCTGCACTTTTACTGTCTGCAGCAAGAGGGAGCCACAAATGTATTTTAAATGACAAAATGTGTCATATTTATTTGTTAATTTCATATCATTAATGTGTGTGTGGAGTCAATGTATTATATTACTGACAACATGCCTTACCAGCAGAATCGTGGTCTAATCCTGAGGTTTCTGTGACATAAAGCAAATAACCGAGACATTTTTATATTAATCACTCTTCAAATATGAACTACGCAGAAAAAAAATATGGCATACCAGGTAGTTTGTTTCTTTTCTTTGAACTTCGTTGGTCATAATCCTCTGAAACAAAATGTGCTTGTAATATCACGTAACATAGCTCAATTCTTTAATAATTGTCTTTTAATATAAAAGTATGTGATTTTAGGCCATATTATTGTATATTATGGTCTTAGAGATAATATAATGAACTGATCAGGTCAGATCAAGATATCTGAATTCATAATTTAACGAATACCAAAATACATGCATCTATTTCATGAATGTAACAAAAGCTCATGCATCTATTTATTATTAATGCAGGGATTTGATATCAATTTAATCACTATCAATTTAATTTACCTGTTCGATCATCAGATTTGCTGTTCTCTTGAGATTTTTCATCAGCAGTGTCTGAGAAGACAGAGACCGGAAGAGTGGTGTATTTAATTCCATGTTTATATAATACATTAATTACTATGAATTATCTTCTATAACTGACCTGGATATTCCAGTGAATCAGTCTCTGGAGTCAAACTAAATAATTCTAATGAGTAAATTCAATGATTACTAGGAATTCAACTAAAAAACAATATTTAGTCTGGACATAATGGCACAAACCCACCAGAAGGGTTATCCATTGGAGTGGACATTGAGCACACTGTAAAAAATGAGATCATTTAAAGGTTGAACACATTGCACATTGTTCATTGAAACATCAAACCTAATAAAATTTAGCATCTCTGAGTTTGGACTGTATATTTTATTCCTCTGCATGGCTTCAACCCACTCCACTGCCTTGACACTCACCTGCTATTGGGTCTGGAAGACCAACAGCATTTGATGGATCTGAGACTAAACAACAGAAGCAGAACAATTCAATGACAAACATTACAAAATGCGTGATTTGTAAACATTTCAAACATACACCATATGTCAAGGAGCATCAGAATGAATGACCGTCTAAACCAGAGGTGTCAAACATACAGCTTATGTGTCTGAATCAGCCCAATAAAGGTTGTAATCTGACTGACCATATGAATTTAGACGCCGTGGTCTGACATAAAATCATTTTGTGGACTGTAACTGAATTAGAAGTATCTGTTATTCCTTTAGGAGGAAAAACAGAGCAATAAACTCAGGGCCATAACCTCAATTAACTGACAAAATGTATTGTTTTCCAAAACAAACTTAAAGGGATAGTTCACCTAATAATGAAAATTCTGTCATCAAGTACTGACCTTCACTAACCCATAAGACTTTCGTTCATCTTCACAACATAAAAATGAAAACATTCTTAATGAAACCTGGGAGATTTCTGTTCCTCCATTTACAGTCCATGTTACCAAAACATTCAAGCTCGAAAAAGTTCATAAAGGCATCATAAATGTAAACCATATGACTCCAGTGGTTTATTCCCAATTGTATGAGGTGGTACAAATGCTGTGTGCGCACAAAAAAACTAACTTTTTTCACAAAATATCTTCACTTCCACATACTCTAGATCTCCAGCGCGCGTTCACGAGAGAACCACAACACGCGTGTGATGTGTTTTTGTCAGCACTCGAGTCCACTGGAGTCACATGGATGACTTATACAACACCTTTATGAACTTTTTAGAGTTTGAAAGCTTTGATTACACGGACTGTAAACAGAGGGATAGATGTCTCCCAGGTTTCATTAAAAATGTGTTCATTTGTGTTCCAAAGATGAACAAAAGTTTGGAAAATGGGTTTGGAATGACATGAGGGTGAGTAATTGATAACAATTGTCATTATTGGTTGAACTAGTGGGTTTCACAGCAGTGGAGGTACAATCACAACTTCTACATTTTTTATTTGTAAATATTTTTGCAAACTGTATTCACTTCCCTCACTTAAATATTATTTGTCTAGACATGACACATAAGGTCAGGGGTTCAAGCTCCAGCACTGCCAGGCTGCCACTGTTGGGCCCTTGAGCAAGGCCCTTAACCCCCTCTGCTCCAGGGCGCTGTATCATGGTTGACCCTGCACTCTGAACTCAGCTTCCTCACATGCTGGGGTATGTGAAGAAAAGAATTTCATTGTGCATATGTATATGTGACCAATAAAGACTCATTATCATTATATTGTTCCACTAACTGAATTCTTTGGTCCAGCCTAAGAGTAATGTGTCTTGTTATTATTTATGATTCTCACCCCTGGTCGTAACAGTTTAACATGAAAATTGTATGAGAAGCCATTGTTGTATACCATGTATTATATATAAACTATACACTCAGTTTTGATCTGAAGAATTTTGCATTAGATTTACATACCACTTACAACCGCTGGCTCAGGGCTGTTCCTATCAAAGGCTTCTGGAAAGAGATGAGAGTACTATGGCACATATACATACAACCTACCATATACATACACACACATACATACATACACAAACATACATACATACATATACACATACATACACACACACATATACATATACATATATATATACATATACATATATATATATATACATATACATATATATATATATATATATATATATATATATATATATATATATATATATATACACACATATACATATATATATATATATATACACATATACATATATATATATATATATATATATATATATATATATATATTATATATATATATATATATATATACACACACACACACACACATACACACATACATATATATACATATATACATATATATATATATATATATATATATATATATATATAAAATCAACACACCATTATTAGAAATTTTAAAAAATGTACTGAAGCATGTACAAAGAAAAATGTACGTTTAAAAATAAGAGAGAGAGATACCTACCATTTAAAAAGTTTAGAAAGTCTTTGTTCTGGCCTATACACAATTAAATTGTCTCATGAGTACATTATTTACCAACAACAGTGGCCAAAAAAAACAATCAAAACAGGATCTAGGCATTGTCAGCATATAAACTGATAAATTGATGCTATAATGCAGGAAGTGTACTGAATCAAACATAAGTGAAGTATTTCAGACTGAGGAGGACAATAATGATTACCTTTCATAACTGCTGAAGACACAACTGTTATAAACACCAGCATCAACAGAACAAGCCTGACACAAGAGCCAGATCTAAACCAGAGAGAGAGAGACACAGAGAGAACTATGACATAGTAAACTTGAATAAACTTAATATAGCATGATTCCACTTAGTTAAGATTAATGCTATAAACACTGATCTAACACTGTGATATAAACGCATTTTTTACACACACACACACACACACACACACACACACACACACACACACACACACACAGAGAGTATATGAAAAATATATAAAGCAGAAGAAAGAACATGTGGTTTTATCACTCACAGTCTCATCTTGAATACTAGTATCCACAAAGAGGTAATCATCAGAACTCGTCCTTCCCGGATGCTTTTATGCCTGAGCAGATCACTGAGCTCTAAGCAGCAATGAATAGACAATGTGGCCATAGATGGCCTGCTCTGAAATGAGGCATTCATTCACTGGCAATTTACTATTTTTGTTTAGAACAAGAAAAAAAGTTTGATCAAGGAGTTAGTGTTAACCACACAAGGGAAGGGGCCCCACTTGTAGCAACACATTGGAAAAAGTCTACAAATGTTATTATACTATTTTAATAAAAGCTATTATTATGGGTAACTATTCAGTAGTATTTATTACTTGTATAACACATACACTTAAAACAGATTTCAATATAAATATCATTACTAGCATTATTTATTATAATATATATATATATATATATATAAAATCATGTTTTGCACCTAATTATAGTGCTGGGTGGGATTCTCCATAAAAAATGTTTGACACCCAGACAGGAAACCAACCCTACAGATGGGATTAATCAATCTAATTTTAATATAACTGTTTTTTCACCCCCTGGTGTAATAAAATACCAAAGGAAAGGTCGGGATCATTTGATCTCTGGCCAGATTCAACCACCAGAACCGGAGAACCCCGGGGACAAAAGCTTGCATTCAGTCTAGTTTAAATGGTATTGTATTAGATGTGGGGTCTGATGCATGGGAACACTCGCCCTGTAGCACTTCCTGCCTGTGTGGAAAATGTTATGCTTTTTTGTTGCAGGACTTAGAAACAAAGAGAGCACACAAATTAGGCAACAAGGAGGTGTGTAAATTCATGCATTTGTTAGTATTTTATTACCCACTGAATATGCATCTAAACGTTTCACTAGAAAATAAAACAATGGTGTATAAAATTTGTTAATGGTCCTATTATAAATAAACTATTATCAATGGTAGACTTAAACAGAGATCGGCATAACTTCTAATTTAAATGATCAAAAGCCTTCTACTTCTACACTTTCAATACACTAACCGGTCATAATCCATTAGTTAGCATTTTTAATGGATGACTAGTTTGAGTGCAAAAAAATTGCTCACCCTTGAAACTAAATGAAAATTACAGAAATAATTTTATTACACAAGATATTTAGTGTGTTAAGTTCCACTGATGGTGCTTCTTTATCAAAAGTAACAAGTCAAATCAAATGGTCCATGTTACAATGATAACAGCAAAAAAAATACAAAAAAAATGCTTTCTAATGAATTGGATGCCCAAGCCTTTTCCTTTATAAATGCCTCCAACCCCTTTTGTAACTTCCGAGCAGGACATAGTCAGTTGTTATATTTCAAGATATCTTACACGGTTTTCTTCAGAGCAGGTTTAGAGACTGAGATAATCATGGGAAAACACTGACCTCTTGCTTTTATTTCTGGGGTTTTATATTTAAACCTTTAAGTGGAGTTAATATATATTTTGCACTATTGATATGCTGAATTTTAACTTAACTTCTTTTAAATTCTCTTACAGAAAAAAATAAGGCATGTTTCTTCCCCCCCAAACAAAATGAAAAACTTCTACTCTGGTGACTTGTAATAATAACTTTTTAGCAAACTTAGTTTATATGTATTTTTCCCCAGACGGAATTTAAGGACCCCTTTGACAGATTGAAATCATTCTAATGGCTGACACAAGTTTGTGACAGACTTGAAAAGGAAATATGGTGAGCACATGACACACCACACTGTTGCCAAACTTATTAACAAATTGAAAAAGACTGGAAGTGTTGCAGACCAACCAAGAAGTGGACATCCACAAACATCCACTGATGTAGGCACAACCAACGTGGTGCTGCCAAACATAGTCCCCTATTTATGGAGACCTTTGGGACACCCTGTAGAAAATATTCCATTCAACCGACCTAATATTCACACATTATAAATATAGTGGCATGTGTCCATTTAGCCATTAGGTGGCAGCCGAGGACAATGAAGAGAGGTTCTTTGGATGGTCGTGTGTTTTTTTTTTTTCTTCATTAAAATGAAAAAGATTTTGATTGGATAGTTTTAACTATAAGGAGGCATTATAATAATCTCCTCTTCACAGTTTACACTATTATGTGACACATACTGCAGCTATAATGAATGTCTGTGGCCAAACAAACTCACAAGGAATAATTCTTATAATAAAACAGGATATTTGTATTCTCCACCCAGTATAAAATATTCATGTGGTCAATTAAACCAATTCCCAGGAATAAGAGTGAAACAGATTTTTCTTACAGTTTGCAGTGATCCCAAATTTCCCATCTGCTGTAACATAATGAGGTTAGATCTAATGTGCAGGAAACACTGATTAGATAAAGTTAATATGTAGCTGGTATCTGCAAAACCAGAAACAGGCATGACATGACTGCTCACCTGATCAACAGAAATTGAGTCATGATACCAGCAATGAGCCCTGTTTGATCACACATCTAAATCAAGCTCTGTGTGCTGAATTGCTTGATAATTGTTATTACAACTAGTACGTGTCAGGTAAACTCGGATAAACCTTTTAGCAACTGAAATACTAGACAAATCATGATCGTAGTAATATAAGGTTATAATATGGTGTCTATAATAAAGTATCTCATTAATTCATTCTAGATAGAGGCTTATAATACTAAGGTTATGAAATGACATTTTTTCCTCACTTCTATTCTTTTTTTAACCCTCTTTGTAGACAAGACTCAAGAACAAATTTAAATGCTCTTGCTTTTAAAATCCCTTGCAAACCCTGGAGTTCAATTTCACCCCTCCTAACCACCAGAGGCAGAGAGAATCATGGATGTATACTTTCTTGTGCCTGTGCACACTTGTTGAGACCTTCCAACAAAATCACAAAGTGACGCATGATGCAGTGTTTTCAATAAATACTATTGTCATACTGCCATCTTTCTCTTTGTTCTTCTTGCCTAGGATTAACAGTGTAAAAGCAGGTCCGAAAAGGCTCTGGAAAGGAGATCATGGGTTTCAGAATCATGAACAAGCATGGCCATGTGGCACCTTTAGGTCACTACAGCCTGGTCCCACATTCTAAAACCCAGAAAGGCTGTCAGTGTCACTAGACAGGGAGTGTCATTCCCTTAGATGTCTGAGCACCCCCATTCATCCTGTGGGTCGTGAACCCCATGCTTCAATGTACTTTCTTGTTCTGAAGCAGAACACAAGCTTCCATCGGTTCTAAATTTAAGAGGGCTGAATTGGTCCTTGAAAAGCCCTTCCCTACGTTACTGGTTTACATTGGTGGATCTTTGCGATTCGTATTTCCATGTTCTCATCAGTCCAGAACACACATGCTTTTGAAGTTTGTTTTCAAAGACCAGGCATTTCCATTAAGATCTACCCTTTGGCCTATCCCTAGCATTATGGATGTTTTCGAGATGTATGCAGACAGATACAGCTATATTTGAATAACAAATACATTAGTGCACTCACCAATCAGATTCATCCTGGCCGCTGTTTTCAGTCCAGTTCATGCTGTGGATACAAGGATTGCTGATGGCAGCCACAGCTGTAGTTTCCTTGGGTCTGGTGGAATTAAGGAAATTTCAGAAATGGGTTATCAGCCTAGACAAGCAAAGACATGACTTCATCTCGGAGAAAAGGCACAGGTTCTAGCTTAATAGCGGCGTGAGGCAATCCTAACAAAAGGGGTCCACGCTGGCAGCAGTGTCCCATCTGAGAGACCATGGACGCCGCACTCACTGGCTGGGGGCAGTGTGGCTCCTCAGTGTGAGAACAAAACACATCGACTACTTAGAATTGAGGGCAGTCCATATGACCCTAAATTTTGACCAGTTCTGAGAGGTAATCATGTGCTAGTCTGCTTAGAGATATGAATAATCATGGTGGCATGTCATGTGGCTCTTTTTGCAGGTGGGCCCACCCATGGTTAGACGCACGACACACCTATTAGACTGTACAAAAGTCACAGGGAATTGGACATATTTGGCAAGGTACATGTGCACCTTTTCACCAATGTCACATCAACTAACTACAGATTGTGATTGGTGACACTAGACAGCCCACTTGGACTGGCTGCATTGGCTCCCAATTGACTCAGACATATTCCGTATTTCTTCCCATAATACAAGGCATACTTTTGCTTGTGGTCAGAATGTCCATGCAGGTTCCTCCCCCAAGCAGGCCTGCTTTTACAAAAGGGCGGAAAGATTCAACACCAATGGGATTTTGGCCCCTCAGGATGAAGCACAGACTGAGGACTCTGACCTTACAGTCCAGGAAAAAGGCCCTTTTAAGCCCTTTCTACACTAAAAGGTACATATCACTGGGGGCTCATAACTGTATTACTACCTTTCTGAAAAGGATAGGGACCCTATCAGTGTGAATTTGTGAACAGCCCAGCATGGGATCTCTCCCTTGTGCTTAAGTCCCCTAAGATCCTTCCTTCAAGCTTAGGCAAGATGTAACTGAAATTTTTTCTAAAAAGAGCCTTTTTGCTACTGATCAGATTGATCATGTAATCAAACCTGCAGAGTGCCCAGTGGTACTACTAGACCCAGTGACAGCCATAGACCAACTGTTTGTATGTCATGACACTGGACTCCCTTGTCTTAACAGTGCTGGCATTGAAGGATCCAGGGAACACTGGCTATAAACAAACAATCCATTCACTTTGTTGAATGGTCTTGGTATGCGAGCACACAGGAGAAAGAAGCTCCCCCTTGATTCAGAGAATTACATGTATCTATGCCCATCACAGTGCATCATTGTAAAATGTAAAATGCATAACCCACAGTATGGTCAGTAAAATTTCCTCATTTAAAGCTTATATTAATGCTAACTAATATTTCATTGCCATCATATTACAAAAACATTCTCCTCCCAACAATCTGGCATATACAGGGTAAAACAGTTCATTATCCATCATCAAGACAAATATCACAAACATTTGTTTTCTTTTAAACAGATTTAATAATGCATTTATGAATCGCTCTTTATCTTGCACATTCCACTTACCCAACCTAACGACATGCCTGGGCTTGTGCATCACACGGTCATGATGTAGTTGAAATCATGACTTAACTCCCAGCTGTTACAGCCAAACTACATCAGTTTCTCACAAATTAGTGCTAGCAGAAGGTACCAACAGCTGTGTGTTCTCATGAGTATAAAGCACATTTAAACACTGGCACACATCTGTTAGTAAATGTATCATTTGACTACCAATACTGACCATCAGATTATTATTAGCATAATCACAAATTTTGTTTATCCCACAATATGTTTAAGTCTGTGCTCTAGGTCACATTGTGCAGGATATGCTGTTTTGTTTTTTTTATTATGAGCACACATGGCAAAATATAGCACACATTATTTTTTGGAGTGTTTCTGACTACAAACCACAGAAAAACCTTGTGTGCACTTCTCCAGTGTAACTATCATGGTTAGTATTAGAACTGGCACCACTGAGATCTGGTATAAATAGGCTCAAGAAGTGTTCCAACTAATCCAGCCTCTGCGACAAACATTTCAATTTGCTTTAAAAACCAGGAGTAATTTTTATTTTAAAAATTCATGTTTATCATAAAAAAAAGTCATGCTTATCATAATAAGGGCTTGGTAAAAATCCTTGTAACCCATCTGCACCATTTTCTTTTCTGAACAATGCACCTTACATAAATGAGCTTAAAAATAGCACAAAGTTTTGAGATTTAATTTACAATACACAATGCTACTTTAATAGATTTGAACTATCCATACTTAATACAGACAGTGGATGTTTTCAATCTCTTCACACCTTTAACAAGCACGTCACCAAGAAACACGATCCGCCTGTCTAAGCAAACATTTTGGGGAAAATTGGAAACAATTGAAAAACTTAATGCCTTTTCAGTCTCTTCAGTCAGCCATATTAGAGTAAAAACAACATGCATTGCTAAAGAGATATTTAGCCTCTTTTAATTGTTTTAATCATGGAGTTGAGAGACATTTCACTGGATAAGTAATCAAGGAGGGGAAAAAAAATTTACAAAATTCTTCATGGTATTAAACAAATGAGTCAAAAGCTTCATTTAAAATAAAAATAAAAAAAGACAATCAGTTCTGTGAGTAACACACATTGGCATACTATTGAATCTGTGGTACTCAGCATTGGCCACTTGTCCTAAAAGTAACTACTGAGTATCTATTAAGTCCACAGCCAAATCCAATCAACCTGCTATCAAATCCCCATCTAATTAATAAAGTAACATGTAACAACAGCATTTACATACTGATCAGTAAAATATGTATACACACTGACTGAACACACACCGCCAGTCATGTCTGTTTTAGCAGTTTTGATTGAATTTGGCTCCCAGTCCAAGAATGTAAAAGTCCACATGAACAGCACAACTGAAGCTCCAGCATGGTACAGCAGAACGGGTGCAACCATGAACCCAGCGAACACCGAACACGAGTCTGCATTCCACTCGAGTTTGTAATCAAGTTTCACAGTGTAATAACACCCAAAGGTGAAGAAATAAAAATGTTGTGTTGTCCCCACCCCACAAAAGCACAACCAAATGGGAACATTGTCAAAGAACTGGTATTCAAAAACAAGAATACTTGAGGGACATATAAAATAAATTTTATTTTCCTTCTTCAGCTCTACATGTGTATTTGTGTTTCGAGACAGCCACGGTGAGAAGAGAGAAAACGCACCTGCATGCCTATCTTAGCTTTCCCAGGCAGGTGCTAAAACATAATGTGAGTCCATATCCCTACAGAATGGAACTGAAGAGGAGAGGAAAAAGGGTAACTTTGTATTAGTTCTGTGTTACTTTTCAACATAATAACAACAAAAGTCGATGGCTGTCACTGTCCACACTGCCAACAGAACAAATAGAGGAGAGAGGGTAGAGAGGATACGTGAAAGGGGGGGGGGGAGAGAGAGAGAGAGAGAGAGAGAGAGAGAGAGAGAGAGAGAGAGAGAGAGAGAGAGAGAGAGAGAGAGAGAGGTTTAAGGTTGGGCTCCCGTGGCGGCAGGTACTTGTGTAGCCAGCGTGTTGGGGGCAGAGATGACAGGAGAGCCAGCTGCAATGCTGCCTATGGGCTGTGTGCTGGCTGTCATTGAGGTGATGCCTGCAGGAAAATGACAGAGCTGTCACATGCATCGACTCTAATGTTCTCACATTAGATTTGGGGCATTTCTACAGTTAATTGCAGTACTTGCTGAAGCCAAACTTAGTCAGGGAACCATCTGCCACCTTCAGGATACACTGACCAAGTTTCAAAGACATGCACTGCTTTTGCCTTTTATATAAAAATACTGTTTTGTTTATTCTGTTGCTGTAAATGTACAAAGCATACATCTTGAAATGGCCAATACAGGTTATTTCCACAAAACATTTTAATCAGTACTTCCAGAAACCCTGAATGTTTTTTTTTTGTTTTGTTTTTTTTACCTGCCATCATGCTAGAGGAGCTGACTGGAGTGGAGCTAGCAGCCATTCCAGTAGCAGCAGCTCCTCTACCCTGGTCCTTCACAATGGGGTCTGAAAAAACACAAGCATACATGTGTAAGACCAACAATTGTCATAACAGTGAAAAAAAATTATAATCCAAGAAGGGGAGAAGAGTTGGTGAGGATATTCTGTGTAATATATCAGTACAGTGCTGTGAATAGATATTTGCCCCAGATTTCTTCTAAAACTATTTAGTATGATATATACACACACAAACAGATCTTCAAACAAAATACAACATAAAACTAAGGCCATCTGAGTAAAAACGCAATATAGTTATTGTTGAAGCAAAAAAGTTATCCAACGCTCATCACCAATGTGAAAAACTAATTGCCCCCTTAAACAAATTCTGTTTGTGCCACCTTTAGCAGCAATAACTGTAACCAAACACTTCAGATAACTGGAGATCAGTCTTTTACTTACTTCTAGGACTAGGATTTACTCCCATGTTTTGGATCATTGTCTTGTTGCATAATCCAGTTGCACTCGAGTTTCAACTTGTGGACTGAAGACCAGACATTCTCTTTTAGGATTTTCTGGTAGAGAGCAGAATTCATGTTTCCCTCAATTTCAGCAAGTTGCCCAGGCCCTGAAGCAGCAAATCATCCGCACCAATCACACTTCCACCACCATGCTTGACCATAGGTATGATGATGTTTTTGTGGAATTCTGTGTTTGGTTTACGCCAGATGTAACGGGACCCTTGTCTTCCAAACAGTTCCACTTTCAACTCATCATGCCACAGAACATTCTCCGAAAAGGTTTGAGGATCATCAAGGTGTGTTTTGGCAAAATTCAGACGAGTCTTAATGTTCTTCTGGGTTAGCAGTGGTTTTCACCTCACCACTCTTCCATAGAGGGTGTTTTTGCCCAGTGTCTTTCTGATAGTGGAGTCATGAACAGTGACCTTTACTGATGCAAGAGAGGCCTGTAGTTCCTTTGATGTTGTCTTTCGTTCTCTTGTAACTTCCTGCATGAGTCGTTGCTGTGCTCTTGGAGGACTTTTGGAAGGTCGGCCACTTCTGGGAAGGTTCACTATTATGCTGAATTTTTCCATTTGGAAATATATTTTCTCACTGTGGTTCTTTGGAGTCCCTGAGCCTTTGAAATAGCTTTGTAACCCTTTCCGGACTAATGTATTTCAATCACATTCTTCCTCATTTCTGGAATTTCTTTCAATTTTGGCACAATGTGTTACTGGGTAAGACCTTTAAACCAACTTCATGCAGTCGAAAAAGTTTATTTTTTAAGTGTTGATTTGATTGAACAGGGTTTGCAGTAATCAGGCCTGGTTGCGTCTAGTCCAGCTGAACCCCATTATGAACGCAGTTTCATAAATTTTGGGATTTCGTAACTATGGGGGCAAATACATTTCCACACAAGTCCAGTTGGTATTAGATATCTTTTTTGCTCAGGTTTGGAAAAAAAATTTTGCTCAGGTTACCTTTTTCTTACATTTTGTAAATTTCTGAAACAATTTAGTAGGTTGTCTTACCCTTGTGTAAACTGGAACTAACTCGCTCATTTATTCATCTTTAGTAACTGCACTATCCTGTCATTTAAATTAGCAATTTGTTTGTATTTTTGGAAACACTCTAAAGTCTGTAAACAGGTAGCTGCTGGGGATTTACATTTGCAGGAAACGGTCAGAAGCTGTGTATCCACAACATCTAAATTAGGAAAATATTTAACAGAACCCACAAGTTTAGAGGTAAAATTAAAATATGGCTTTTGAATGTGAAATACTCATTACACCAAGCACTGTGCTGTCCGGGGTTCACAAGGACAGCTCAGACAAAAATACACCTCGACATTGATTTCAGTCAAAATGCATGAAACCTACACACCCACCATGATCCATTTTAAAAGTTGAACTTTTGATAAAGTGTACTGTTACATAACTGTGCATCAACCATCAGCTGGGAGAAGGCTTCAGTTATGCATGTCAATTCTGAGCAAGATGTGGGAGAAACAGCTCACATCCAGAGCTGTTCAATTCAGCAGTAAAAGCACACAGTGAGCCTGGTCTTGGCACAGTCATTGCGTGCAGAGGAGCGCACACACACACCCCACCTGAAGGAAGCAGCCTACGAGCCCATCTTGATAAAAGGCTGACAGATAGCTGATAAACGTTTTTTTTTTTTTGCAATATTCTTGCTATAAATTTGCACTGTAGTATATAACAAATGAGCAAAAATATAAAGACAGTCCAGACAGCACTGCAGTAATTCTACTACACACCAAAGGCCTGTGGCTCTGAACATTTTTTTTTCTTTCATGAAGACACCTACAATCTGCAGCCAAAATAGAGGTCATTAGAGAATAAACAAGTTTTTTTCGTTTTGAATATTTATCTACAAGGTTTAGCAACTTCAACGGCAAGGTTCATTTTTAATTGTCATATTGAAAGAAAAGCAGCAACCACCGGATATTTTTGCTAACCAGCAGCCATGTTTGAAAGTTTCCCAGTCAAAATTATTTCTGCCCACAAACAACCCTTTGGCATCAATAGAAGTACAATAAAATCAATAAAGTTTGTCCATCTGCCCATCTATCTAGTCTTGTGTTTGTCCAAATTTCCAAATTAGTGTCTGTCAGTTTCATTACCAGTCAGTTTGAGGGATCAGGACATCTCCATGGTTATCACACGTTTGAGAAATTAAACAGACCATTCATTCAGGAGCACTGTAGTGTTCACGACCTTGTAGCTGCAGACTTCAGTTGCTTCTCAGGTGACAGACACTAGTTTGAATTGGTCAAACACTGCCAGAAATAAGGCAGGTAGACCAGCTGTAGTTTACTTATATGCGACGCACTGGTTATTCAGGACTTTCCTGTATTTGTGGTACTTTGAATTGTGTTCCCAAATCCACCTCACAAACGAGCAACTGTGGAGCCTTTCACATGGAGTGCGATTAAGTGACGCAAATGCAAGATGCGATGACGCTCGTGAATTGAAACAATAGGATCTACGGAGCTATTCACACCATGCTTGATCAATCGCAGCGTGACAAAGTGAGGATTTTTTTTCCCTGCCCAATGTATCATTTTCCCCTGTCGCTCCATAATGAAACGGGCCGTCAAATTATACTTGAGCTTTAGATAGGTGGCGCTATAGCACAGAAAAATGTTTTGAAAACCAGTGTAAACACGGAAGAAAATTGTTCTGGAAGAGAGAAGAGAACGGATGTTGAGTTCTTGTTATCATGGGTGTCTGAGAACACCAATGAAAAAAGCGCCACAGCAACAACAAAAACAGACAAAAAAAAAGGAAGTTTTATTTCTTTTTCTGTGCTTCTTAACAGTTTGAGTTGTGGTGATACGCACCAACATCTACATGATGATTCTTCTCAGTGGTCAAAGACGATAAGCCGATCAGCTGAATAGTGGGCTGCACCACCTAATGTGCAGGCATAAAATGCATTCTCGGTCAACGCCACCTCTCATGCAAGCATGAATTAGCTGAAGGCGATTAATCTTTTTGCGTTCGGTGTGAAAGCACCGTTAGTCTGGGATTTTTTTAAAACTTATTTTTAACCTATTATCAATGAAAGACAGTGTACAATTTGAGTAAAGCTTTACAGGTTAGAGGACTTGGAGTGATTTAGAAATTATTATTGCCCTGTCAGAGGAGTGATTAGTGATGAAGTCTGACATGCTGCGAGCTTACAGAAGTAGGGGTGATCCATGGCCTCACGTGCAGTAAGGCGAGCCTGGTGGTCGTAACGCAGCAGCTTGTCCAGGAAGTCCAGAGCCTCAGTGCTCACGAGGTGCTGGTTCTCACTATGCACAAAGCGCTCCCATCGCTTACGCGAATGCCTGCTCATGAACACACAAGACTCATTAACGGGTTTCAAAAACAGTATAAAACCATCATTATGCTCACTTTTTGGAGCACAGATAGGCATATATATATTTTTTTTCATTTCATGCTCACACTTACCTTCCCAAAATGTCATTAAAGCGTGGGTCCAGTTCAATGTTGTATTTGTCGATGTAGTCATACAGGTCTTCTGTGCCTAAGACCTTTGCAATCCGTACAAGCTGTTTAAGGCAAAGTGTGAAAGTTAAATATGAGCAGTACATAAAAATCAGTGAAGCATACTGTAGTCCATGATATTCCACAGCCTAAATGAACAACAAAATCAAATGGCACCACTAGAAACAAAAATATGCCATTTGTTCTCAAACCTTGTGTATCAGCTGATGATGATCCACTATTCTTTTTTTTTTTTTTAAACTAACTACCTTTAAAATAAATGACTGGTGAATTACCATACTCAAACACTCCCCTGGTACAACAATATGCACTATAATAGCAGACAGGAAGAATGATTATTTAGATGCAGACTTGGACAAATCATAAATTCATTAGCTTGCCCATCAGGCAACTGAGCTCAAATGTGCTGCCCAGTACCAGGTTTGATTTTCTGGATATTTACTTAGCTAATGTACTGCAATAACGTATGGCAAGCTAGTTAGGCTAGTTAAGTGCTTTTAGAGAGATTAATGGAAACAAATAAGTACATGAGTTCCTGGGGAGGGGATGACTGTGTACCCATAGTCCTTATCCTTCTAAAGAATTTTCTGTAACAGTGCATCGTGCTCGACAAGAAGTCAGCAAGTTACCGGCCAACGTTTCGGCTCTGTGCTGTGGTGTTCTCTCCTGGCATAATGCAGAACAGATAGCATTTCAACAACTGCATGGTCCTGTAGGTTCATTCTCTACAACATCAAGAGAATCAGACCCTATCTCACCGAACAGGCTACACAGCTACTAGTCCAGGCTCGTGTCATCTGAAAACTGGACTACTGCAATGCACTACTCTCGGGCCTCCCAGCCAACTCCATCAAACCCCTTCAAATGATACAGAATGCAGCAGACTGCCTTGTCTTCACCCAGGCCAAAAGGACCCATGTCACACCCCTCTTCATCTCCCTCCACTAGCTTCCTGTAGCTGTCCGCATCAAATTCAAGGCCTTGATGCTCATGTACAAGATGTTGTCTGGAACAGCACCCCCCTAATCTCAACACTCTCCTGAAGGCTTATGTCCCCTCACGCAATCTGCGAACGATTAATGACCGACGCTTAGTATTGCCTGCTCAGCGTGGCTCAAGATCCCTTTCCAGAACCTTCACACTAACTGTCCATCAGTGGTGGAATGAACTTCCAACCTCAATCCAGACCGCAGAATCTGTCACTACCTTCAAAAAACAGCTAAAGACCCACCTCTTCCAAGAGCACATAACTAACCCCTAAAATGCCAACCTCACAGTATCCTTTTAAAAAAAAACAAATAAATAAATAAACTTTTTTTTTTATTATTATTACTACTCTGGATCCTACACCTCTACTCTGCACACTTTGCTTTTCTAGAACTCAAAGATCTTGTATAGTAGCTCTACTTGTATTGTTTTATGCTTGATATATCTTTGCTTGCATTTCCTCATTTGTAAGTCGGTTTGGAAAAAAGCGTCTGCTAAATGAATAAGTGTAAAAGGATACTATTATATATTTCATTAGAATTATAAACCATCAAGCAGATTGTGCAGTGCAGCCAGTGGCAGGATTCAGAAGGAGTAATGCGTGTGTACGCAGTACGGTTACAACATGAAGGCACATCACAGCAGTGTATTATGTTTAAATATTTTTTTCTTCGTCTGATGATGGCGTTATCAACAGCCAACTGAACCTACTTGTCTACCAGTGCAAATAAGAATATTTACATATTTACACAAAAACAAAACAAATCACTTAGCACATGACCTTCTGTGCAGTACTTTACACTGCACTAAAAGCAATTCTGCAATATTTCAGGCTAGATTTGATACAAGATTTAGATGTTTTCCCCCTACGATATCCAATCCAGCATTCTCTGCCAATCCAGCCTGATACTAACACCAGATATCAGATCAGTCCTATCTCTATCGCTCTGTGTTTGTTTTTTCCCCTGGTTTCAAGAACAGAAGCACTACCTGGTCATAGTTGTCATGTCCATGGAAAAAAGGTTCCTTCCTGAAGATCATACTGGCCAGCATGCAACCCAAACTCCACATGTCCAAACTGTAGTCATACATCTAAAAATGATCAAAGAAACAAAATCATTAGCTGAAAATAATGATCAGTGAATGAATCCATTGTTATGCAAGGCATTTTTAAAATGACATTTAACACGGGTACAGAAAGTGTCTTTACCTGGTAGTCAACAAGCAGCTCAGGACCTTTGAAGTACCTGGAAGCGACTCGCACGTTGTACTCCTGGTTTGGATGGTAAAACTCGGCCAAACCCCAGTCTATCAGACGAAGCTTTAAGTACAAACAACAGTTATTTATTATAGAAGCAACACTAATCACTTCAAGAGGCACTGTTCTCAAATAAATTTATTAGGAGATTTTACAATATTGTGTATATGGTTAGCTAATTGAAAATGGCTTACCTTTCTGTGCTCATGGTCTATCATGACATTGTGTGGTTTGACATCCCTGTGCATAATTCCCATGCTGTGACAGTAGTCTAGAGCCTAATGAAAATAAAGACACAGACATAGCAGATGACTTCAGTTAGAACCCAGGACAGCCATTAAAGCAGGTCCACTTTATTAAAATCCTCAGTAAAACTTTAACCACCATTTGGGGGGGGGGGGGGGGGGGGGGGGGTTCTAACATATGTCAAAAATCTGAAAGATCTCAGCATGCTGTCAGTATGTAAATGCTTTTAAAATATCTGGCTACAAAGAAATATCTTACCTTCAGAATTTCATACATGTAGAAGCGGATGTCATAATCTGATAATGTTTGATACAATTGCTGTATGAGACAGAAAAAAAATTCAACATTACTCAAGGACTGATTATGGAGCGAGTTTTAACTGCTTCAAGAAACTAAGGATGTTTACAATTTGAAATCACACACTATGAAGTCAAGTCTTCAAACGATAAAGTTACTAATGATTACTTGCATTGAAATCAAAAGCTATTTACCAAAGACGAAAGCAACCAGAGCTGTCTCGAATTAACTAAAGTGTCAGATTTTATTCAGGACCATTTCACTGAGTCTTGCATGTCAGGACATAAGACATTGAGTGTAACTGCCACAACAAAAACCCTGTTGAAATGCTCCCATCAAGCCACGTCAAACGATCACTAAATATCATCTTCCCAACCCCACCCCCTCCAGCTGCCATGAACTTACCTTGAAATCTGTGTTGTTTACATGCTCAAAAACAAGAGCTGGTGTCCGAGACTGTAGGGAAACAATTAGACTTTAATGTTGTAAAATGTGCACCTTTACTTACACACACACCAATGTGAACAGGGACTATCCAAACTCAGGTGTCAGACTTCACTCAAGCTAAGCTGAATTTAACCAGCGAGACCAATTGCAAATAGAAATGTCAACATAATGTACACTCCTTCCATTAAACACTGATTATTTTCGATCTGCCAGCAAAGAAATAATCATTAGTGAGTATGAATCATGATAAGTCAGCACACACACACACTCACCACAGGATCCTTGACGATATCTAAAAGAGTTATGATATTGGGGCCTCCTCTTAGGTTCTCAAGAATTTTTATTTCTCGCTTGATTTTCTTCTTTTTCACGGGCTGTTTTAACACCCCACACACACACACACACACACACACACACACACACACACACACACACAATGCGACAAAAGCTACAGTCAAGTAATAATAGACATTTCAACACTTATTCACAACTTGCATTTGAACATCAACATACAAACACAGAAAAAGTACCTTCAGTATTTTCACCACGACTTTCTCATTGTTTGTAATGTTTATGGCTTCAAACACTTCACTGTACTTTCCTCGCCCCAGCTTTCGCACAAGCTGGTAGTCATCCTGATTTCTGAAGCACAAAAACAGCAGAGAAAAAATGTTTAGAACTTGCAATCACTCCACAACAGACAAAATTCAAGGACATGTCCATATTTTTGAATATCTTTTTATTCAAATCCTTTTAGAAATGTGAATAATATATTAGGCATGCGAGTATCATTGAACAATAATCATGAGCTGGATGCTAAATAAGGTTGCACGCGCGGTGTGTGTGGTCGCCTGCATGTTGCATTTTTGCTGTTTGCACTGCATCATTACACACTCAACAGTACACCAATAACTTCAGAATTAAATACAATGGAAAGTTAAGAAATAGCAAATATTCTTATAACTTTATTGGCCAAACAACTTCCATTCACCATAATTAGAATACCACAGGCACAAAGTGCATTTTCATCAGTCTATCTATGGGGCATTTAAATATTATTGCATGGAGACTTGTACTCACCCCCACTCTACCACATGGGACTCATAATCCCAGTACTCTCTTGGTCTCTGTGTGTTTACATCAGGGTAAACTCGAGAGCGGCTTGAGACAGGACCAGACATATTCTACTCGGGATACTCCCAGAAACACCTGGGAAACAGGAAAAAGAAGCAGATACAGGACAGCTGCTGTGCAATGTCAACCAAAACACTAGCGACAACAGTAGAAGGTTAATTAATCAGGGTATCAACAGATATCAGCACTTCAAATGTAATACTTTTTAATACCATATTCAAGACATTTCCAAAAAATTAAGACCTGCACATCACTTCAATCAGCTACACAATACATCAGAGATAATGGATTGAGTTCATGCACATACATCCATTTCTGGGTTTAAGTAAACTACAGCAGCATAAGCGTCTAGAGGGGTACGTGGGAAAGTAGAGCAAATACCATTTTAGCATTACCATTTGATCCAACAGTGAAAGAAAAAAAAATCCAGTATTTCCTTTCCAAGAGAGGAAAAAAAAACTAGAGAGAGATGAATTACGGCTGCCAGAAAAGAAAAAGATGTCAAATTTACCATCACTCTCTCAGCAGCTGTATTAGAATCCCCCTCGCAGCAGTGTTTACCAGTATTTTTTTTTTTGTAATTTAATGGCAGGGTAATGTAACAAGTAGTTATAAAATGTACAGAAATATTTGTAATGAAGAAAATATACAACATGTATATCGGCCGATATGATAACCGATTATTCAGAGTGATCTCGGCCAATACCGATAATTTTGCCTTTTAGGTCTTCTTTTAAATTAATAATTATTAATTTCAAAGAATTATGAAAGAAATGCAAATAAAAACTCTCCATTTCAACAAGTTGTTTCACAGTGACTGGTCTCAAACAGAAAAAACACATTACTCACATTAACATTAACACATGAACTACATTCTGAAGATGAAAGTAAGATTCTTTAACTTACTGAATGTTATTAATTCATATTAACATTGACTGAATTCTAAAAAACCTCCTGATAGTCTCACATTCACTCACCACAAACAAAAGCATTTCCACTTCATCACTGAACTTCAAACTGGTAATATATAATATCAATTTTATATTATTAACATTAATTGGATATGAAATATATTACTCTACAAATATATTTTTCTGTGCAATATATACTTTTTTTTTAATCAACTCATCTTCATTTAAATCTTTCAGCAGTGTACTGGCCTTTTAATTCAGCGCTAGGTTGAGCGGGCAGCGGGGGGGGGGGGGGGCGTGGATTGACTCGACGCTGAAACTTCTGCGTCAGAAAATTTACTTCCAGTGTAAAATTTTAGCGCTGCAGATATTACAGACATTACAAACTGCAATTTTTTCATCAAACCACACAAGCGACATCTTTACACACAGCACAAAATCGATGCGTTTTCCCGCCAGCTTTTGATTGTCAGGATATAATCGGCCCTGATCATCAGATGTTTTTAAACTATCGGCTGATAGCAGGGAAAAATAGCCTTTATCCGCCGATACCGATTATCGGCCGATATATCGGTGCATCTCTAATAATAAATTTTTATTATGGGGTACAAAGAGTAACATAACAATAGTCATATTTCTGACTTAATTCACTTATGCGTTACACCTTGTGGCTTGTATTTTGGCAGAAACCGCAGGAAGACCTCCGTTTAGTTTTAAACAGTTTTTAAATTCACTTCTCATTAGCAATCAGGTGAAATGCTGTAAACCTCTGCGCACAAGAATGTTTGAGATTACATTAACATAAAACTAGGAGTGTGACAATACACTTAGCTCATGAGATGAGACGATGCCCGATATTGGGTTCACGAGAACGAGACGATATTTTTAAAAATCTATGACTGGAAAACTAGTATTTTATTCGACTGAAAGTCACAAAATGCAAAACAATGCAGGTGCATTTTGAAATGTATCTTGTAACGAATATCACTTGAGTTCTACTTAGAGTATGAATTATCATATGCAGTAAAAGACAGAACAATATGCAAGCACTGTAAAAGGTTTTGCCACAAACTCAACTGACTCTCCTGTATGATTTCACGTGAGTCTCTTCAGACCTTATAACAGTGCATGAACTACGCATAAGCAAACTTCTAATTGAAGCGGTGTGCGTGACCTTCAAACTGAACTTTTCTCCACAGATTGAGCATAAAAAAAAAAGTATAAATAACAAAAACAAACACTATTTTTCTTATCTTTTTTTTTTTTTTTTTTTTTTTTTTTTTTAAAGCGCAAACAAAAAGTGCCACCATAATCAAAGTAGTGCTTTCAAAATGCTGCCACACAAATGATTTAAAAGTGGCGGGGGCATCGTCTATGCTAATTTCAGCCTCACACTCCATCATGCTGATATCGCGAGACAGCTTTTCACCTCGACGAGAAATATCGTCACATTTTAATATCACGAGATCTCGTCACACCTCTATGTAAAACCGAAGTGAATCTGGCACGTGTTGTGTCTAAATGCACGTTATAAGCGACTAAAACTAACAGCACAGACAGAGATAAAGTTCGTGCAGAGTGGCATTTACTGTGAACCGAGCTGCTCTAACACCGCACAGACTCCGAGTGCAACAGAGTCACACGGTTTTACGACTTCAGTTCGGCTGCATTTTTAAGACTTTTAAAACGTGGATTTAAGATATTTTAATGCTAATTAAAGACCTATTTTTACATTAAGGAATTTAAGACATTTTAAGGATCCATGGACACCTCGATTATGATGACTAGGCACAGAGACTCTACACTGTAAATACTTGCCAATATAAAATTTGAGAGGATTTAATTAAGGCAGTAGATTGCATCCTGCAAGGCTGAAATGAGCACACAGAAACAATCCTATTAAATAAACTTAATGAAAAAACCTGGGGAGCTTTTAAATAGTGAATTCTACTGAACAGAAATGCAAAAATCTAACATGGTTTAGAGCAAGCTTAATGAGAAACACAAGACCAGACTCCCTGGCTTGAATTTTACTTGTCCCTTCAGAGTGGATTAACTCCCTAAACACTGCAGGAAACGAAATCGCGCTTCGTTAAAATCTCCTACTAGAATCCTTTTCGCTTAAAAATTTTACCTTGGAGGTTTCCTCCAAGCAGTAGATGAGGGGTGGAGCTGATGAAAGCAGATGTGGTTGCTTTATGGAGGAGCATAAGCTGCAAGGAAAAGAAGCAATGGTTTTAAAACATCAACATTACTATATGAATAGCTGTACACTGAAGAACTGTCATTTTAAAGCTTTGCTCTTTAAACTAGGATTTTAAAAAGACACACACACAAAAAAATAATCACCTAACTAGACCATGAACCGATTATATAAAGGTCTACTACAACCTTTAAAAGAACCTTGTAACCATAAAAAAGGAGCACGTAATGAGATTCAAATAAACGTTATAATTCATTTGCATTTTTAAATACGGCCCCCTCAACACCTTTTGTAAAAATAGCTGAAGCGGTAAAGCTGACATATCAATTATCGAGCGCACTATTAAGGCACTTTTCCCTCTAAAGTTGTGCTAAAGCTTTTACTGAGGCTTTCTCCAGGTTCATGACAGAGGTGTAGACTCACTCACCTGGTTGTAGCTGCTATGAGAGGACATCCAGCATCTTATTCAGGAGGCACAGCACTCCAAAATGTCATTCCTCAGGGCTTTCGGAACACTGAAACGCTCTGCGCAACACACACACACAAAAGTGTTAAGCAATGCAGTGATGTACGAGGCCTGTTTATTAACAAGTCAGAGATTTTGCTCAGTGAAGCCTTTATTGCTCTGATACTCGCAGTAATAACTGACACAACACAGCTAGTTACACAGCTAGCAGTCCAGTGGGTTCAAGAGACTTTTATTACTAGTTATAGTCTCTAGTCATTTCATAGCTTGGTATAATTTTGTCTTGTGGTCAATATGCATATCTCTATCTATCTCTCTCTCTCTCTCTCTCTCTCTCTCTCTCTCTCTCTCTCTCTCTCTCTCTCTCTCTCTCACACACACACACACACACACAGGCCTAGCTGTACATATCTGCTAACCAGCCATGCTAGCTCTTAGACTCGGAGCAGAAGCGTTCAAATTCATTATCTTGCTACTTAACACTAAAAGTTTATTGAACAGAGCCAACAACCTACACGACTATTATAAAGCATAACCAGTCGTCCTAATACAGAACTAGTTTAGTGTTGGAGGTCTATAGATAGACCGTGGAGAGGGTATACAGCTAGCTAGCTAGAGAGTTAGTTAGCTAACACCAGCATTATGTTGGCGTTAACGTTTGCCACGCCTAAAATATATAGCCTGGTAGCTACCGCTCCATCCAAGTGCCTTGGCTTTAAACTCTAGGTTATATATATATATATATATATATATATATATATATATATATATATATATATATATATATATATATATATTTCTATAAGTATTTTAACAGCGTGTCAAACGAGGTTGTAGCTAAGAGATCAAATAGCTAGCGTTAGGTTAGTTATCTATCGCTAGCTAGCGAGGCACGCCACATCAAAGCCGGGTGGGTGATAGAGGATAGTTAGCAAGCAAACAAGCGACAAAATATTACACCAAAGACCACACTGGGTTATAAAAACTCTTTAGAATAAATGCCCCCCAAAATGCACGCTTAATTATCTAACCAGTCAGACGGATACGGACGAAAAAACAATGCTGCTCAACCCATTAGGAGGACAGGAATAAACAACACTAAACTGCAGCTAGTTAAGCTAAGCTAGATAACTTTCCCACCGATAATTAGCAAGGTTTTAAGCTCTCGGCAAGGAGAGGTATTAGCTTTTCAAAATGCGACAGATTACAATGATGTGTGTATTTTAGGACGGGGGAAATAAGGCAGTTTATGGATCACTAGGTTGAAAAATTCTGTGTTATATTACCTCTCGGGGTCTCCTAGTGGAAAATATGGCGGATCCAGCAAATCTAGAAATCGACGCTAGCAGTAGCAGCAGTCACGCTAGCTATAGCTAGACACAGAGAGAAGCGCCTCGGGGGGGACACTTCCGGTGTGGAACACAGCACCGGTTACAGTCCGGGATCCTACACCAACCACACTCACTGTTTCTTAAACATTTCCCAACACAGTACATACTCCCAACTGAAGAGGAGATCATGTGAAAATATACTCATGTGCATGTTTACTTGGGTAACAATTTACCGGGGCGATGTGTTACCCATTTCTCATGAAGCCCTGAAAACATGTGCCCAGATTGCATTTTGTTGTCATCCCATCCGACTTGTGTGCAAGCTGATCTCCATCCATTTAAGGCTGCTCTAATTAGCGCTTTCTATTTCTGATACTCGGGAGATTTACATTCGTTCACTCATCATCAGCTTTTATCCTGGTCAGGGTTGCAGTGGATCCGAAGCCAATCCTGGTAACACTGTGCAAAATGTAGGAGAATTCACACCTGGATCGGTCACCAGTCCACTGCAGGGTCTATGCACACCTATTCACACACTTACTCACACTTATATGCGATTTATCATAATTAGTCCGCCTATCTGCATGTTGTTAGATATTGGAGGAAGCCAGAGAACCCAGGGGAAACCCACACAAACATGGGGAGAATATGCAAAACTCTGCACAGACTGTAACCCTGTGGATGCTGGGGTGCTTCTCATGTCTTATTCGTGCATCCTCGTTTCCTTTCCTTGCATCTTTGCTCCACCCCCTTAGGATGCAAGGGAAGGATGCAAGGATGAGATGCGAGGAGAGAGGAACTGAAGCAGGTCGGATGGAATATCCTTGGTCTCTCGAGCGTCACTTCAAAGCGACATCAGTTAATGATGACTGTGCTCAGATGGATGACCTCATTGCACTTCAGGGATCTGCCGTTATGTTGTTGGGGCTCGGTTATTAACAACATTCTTAAAAAAGCTATATGCACTGATAGCATGTGAAATGTCTGGGTTATTCAACAATGAGTTAATGAACAATACATCATTTATCACATCTTTTGTGCAGCTTTGCATATCTAAACATGCAAGGAACAATAAATAACAACACTCATTGTAGGCATATAATTATTTTTATTATATTTCACACAAAATTCCATCACATCATCAAAGGACTTTTTGTTTGAGATTGTGGAAGATGTGAAGAATGAGCGAGGATATGAGGAAGCATCAATTTGAGTATTGAGAAGCACCCCTGTAGCTGTGAGGCAGCAAAGCTACCCACTGCTCCACCATGAGTTGAATATAAGTCTTCTGCTGATGGGTCCTGTGTAAATTGTTCTTTTAAGTAGTTTTTACATTCTTTAATCTTTGGTAACCTCTTTATCCTGGAGATATGAGCCAGCAATGCTACCTGCTGTATCACCCTAGTTCTCTTGACAGTTTTAGTATTTATGGTTACTTGTCTTCAACGATCACATATCAAGTAGTTGCTTATCAGAAAATTTCAGTGGTAATTTTTTTTGCTTTTTAGAGACAGTACTGAATGACTATAAAGAGTACAGACTGTCAGCTATGTATGGTCATCTCATGTACTATATATATATATATATATATATATATATATATATATATATATATATATATATATATATATATATATATATATATATATATATATATATATATTTGTTTGTTTTTAATATGCAGACTGTTAATTTAGAGACTGTAGTGTGTGAAAATCCCAGATCAGCAGTTTCTAAAATACTCAAACCAACTCATCGGGTACCAACATACATGCCATGATCATACTCACAGAGACCACACTTTTTCTTTATTCTGATGTTTGATATGAACATTCACCGAAGCCCTTGACCTGTATCTGCATGATTTCTTTGCACTGCGTTGCTGCCACATGATTGGCTGATTAGATAAATGCATGAATGTACAGGTGTTTCTTTTAAAGTGGACAGTGAGTGTACATTATTCACATTAAAAGTTGACATTCTAGGCTTTGTCACAGTACCAACTATGCCTGTATATAGCATGTAAACATGTTTACTCCTTTCCAGATATGTATGGCATTCAATGTGCATGTCTGCTTTAATTCCTTTTAACATTTATCCACATAGATCAACACCTAAAAACATTAACAAACAGAATAAATCACATTTAAAAAAAATTACTTTATTACTTCAATGTCACTGACCGTGAACAAAATTGGATGTGCTTCAGATTTAAAAGACAGAAAAATGTATTCATTAATTTAAAAAAAAATTATATATATATAATTTTATATATATATATATATATATATATATATATATATATATATTTCAGAACCTGAAGCAGGTTCAGTACCTGGATCATTCAGCCCCAGTAGGGTTTCTTCCCCCTATTACACATTTCAGGATTTATTCAATTCCTATTTCCATGGGTGCACAAGTTGTAGAGCAGTGAGTTGAAAAGACACTTGCAGTACATTTTCGTTACGTTTATATATAAAAAAAAAAAATTAAAAAAAAATTAAAAAAAAAAAATGGGAAGCCACAAGCAGGGTTGAAATGGAGCTTTTAACAACCAACTTGTTGTAAATCTCTTCTAGCTTAATTTTAACAAAGGTGTGCTAGTGAAAGCTACCCAATAAAGTGTGCTTCTTACCATCTAGCCAGCTCACTCTCACACACAGTCCTAGTGGTGCAGTGTTCTAATCCCAGAGTTCATATCACAATGTAAAATATATATAAGAAACCATTCTCTGCAAAACCCATTTGTGATGTTCAAAAAAGTGGGACTGGAAAGCCAAGCCTTGAAATAAAATTACATAAAAGAGAGGGAAAGAGAAAAGCTGTGCTTTAGTTAAAACTGTACACGATTAATAAGATATAAACAAGCAGTTTTGGTAGCAATCTTCCATAAGTTCATTAATGTTTGCCCTGCCAAAGGGAGTTGAAGATTATCTTTGGAGTGTCTGCTGAAGATCTTGCTGGTTGTTTATATACTGCATGTGTGTGTGTGTGTGTGTGTGTTTGTGTGTAAATATACATGTAACACCATTTGTGAGACACTTAGGATCAAGACAAATATCAAGAGGCTTGTTTTTCACAGTCCTGAGTTCATAAAGCCCTTACACTTAGGGGTCTCACATAGATTAAGGAGGGGTCAAGTCGTCCCAAATAGTAAAAGTTAAACAATCCAAATGCATTGGGTTTGTGGCATTAGTCCTGTTTCATCCACAAATTATTAATGAATTCCTTCAGTGGCAGATGGGCTGAGACTCACTCACATGAGGCAGCACTTGTTCTTGTGGTTGTGTGGGTCTTTAAAGCGCAGTCTCTGCTTAGGCCTGTACTTCTCTAGATAGGTCAGCTGCTTGCTGTTTATGGCACCCCGACGTTTTCTATTAAAAAATAGACATCAATCAAAAACAATCAATATTTAATCATTTAAATCATTCTGGATTAAACACTGGATTATATTATAAAATGTACTTCTAAGGTAAATTACAAATGCGTCATTCAATGTCTAATGTGCACTCACTGTCTGATGAATTGAATGGCATCTTCGTACTTCATTCCACTCTCTATCAGCGCCAGGGCCACCAGAACTGGAGCTCTGCAACACAGAAATGAATCACAAAAAGCCTGATGTCCTGCTAAAGAGATAAAAAAGTTCATAGTATAAGTTGGTCTCTTTCACCTAGTTATCACCTGGTGAATATGAGAATAGGTTCTGACACAGTTATCAGAGATCAAGCGAGTGGACTGACTCTATCACGCATACAAGAAATTCACTTTCACAATGAGACCTAAACCTGCTTGTAAAAGAAATTTAAAAAAATTGTGACACATGCTTAAAATATCTTGGACAGGGCAGAAGACATCTTTTTTGCCACTATGCTAAGAAATAAAGACAACGATTTCTTAGAGAACATCAAATCATTCTGTCTGATAAATCTACTTTTACCACTTGGTCCAAACCTCTGACTTTCCAGTCTATCCAGTGAATACTAACCCAAACAGGCCTCCTACAGATCAACAGCATAACAAACTTGCCCAAGTAAAGCAAACATTGGCTCTCTGTTAAGATGTGCATGGGGCTCCCACAGGGCCATCAAACTACGTCAGAAAGCCTGGTGCCTTAGAGAGTCAGCACGAGAGAGTGAGAGAGAGTGAGAGAAAGAGTTGCACAGGTGCCATGAGCTTTGATTATTTCAATGGCCAAAGTAGACAGTCGCCCATTCACTCTTAGTTCTCATCTGGGTTGTTTTGTTTTGTAATCACACTGTCCGCACAATAGCCTTTCGGCAATTTAAAGAGGTACTTAACAACAACTTCCTGTTTCATGATCAGATGAACCCCTGTGCCTCCAATAATACAATGAAATTAATATCACTTGAGTGAATCTCAGCAAGCAGTTGACTTTGGCAAGGTTTAATGAAGCTCACTGAATGAACTTGACTTGGTCCTGAGCAGGCAATTGACAGGACACTTGACAGGGTCTTGGACTGACAACTAAAAGCTATTTTATGAGAATAAGTCACAGTGTACCAGTTATCCACAGTTTGACTGGAGCTCTGGATCCACACACACCAGGCTTTCTACTAACATAACTCCAGACCAAATGGCCTTTAGCTTTGACTCAGTTCAGGATGAGAGATTTAAAGCTTGAGTTTAGCCTACTTAAAATTCTACATGGAATGTTGCTGGTATTCATGTAAAATCATAATTACTCTCCCCTGCAAATGCGATGGTTGAATTATTTCCTAACCATGATTCTGTTATCTCACATCTCAAAACGCTCTGTCAAATGTTCTGGTTTATTTGGGACTGTTTGATCAGAGAAGCCTGGGTTTTTATACTTCCGTAAAACAAAAGTTTTGTTGACCGATTCTACTAACCGGCCAAGTCCGGCCACACAGTGCACAGCCACACAGCTCCCAGGGTCTTCACAAAACTTATTCTTTAGCAGTGAAAGCCAGTCATCCACAATCTTTGTGGGAGGAGGAGCTCCATCATCAAATGGCCAGTCCTGCAGAGAGGGGGAAAAAACATGGCACTGTCAAACAATCCTTACTTAGAATATACAACTGACAAGCTTTGGGGTTTTTTTTATGGGTATATAATGTATATAGAAGGCATTTCTAAGCGATCATCATGAAGAATGGCTGAATATGGGGAAGAGAACATAACTAGACAGTATAGAAAGGAGCATGACAGCTATTATCACAGTCTGTGCTGTGGGAGCATGCTATCTGCAGAAGGAGGCCTATCTGACTCAACAGACTCTCTACTGTATCTAAATCACACCAACTAGTGAAAAGACTTTGATGACTCCAGTGCGATTTTCACAAGCTGTGCCATGGCAAACATGGCATATACTGTACCACACGCATGCTGCTGTCTCTCCCACTTCAGTCAGCACCGGCAGGAACAAGGACACCAGTGTTTAGCAGCAAATCTGAGAACTGAATCAGATATGGCAGGATGATGCCGTGCGAGCATGCTAAACAGAAACCTGTATAAACCAATAAAATGAGAATACATTCTTTACACAATCAGCACACTTGAGTCTTATTACAGGGAGAGTTGGCTGTGTAACGAATTATTTTGCATTTCTATGGTAATGCCTTCAGAAGAATGGCAAGCTGACTTGCATTCCTATTTAAGACCAGTGCTATCATTTAACAGTTAAACAGCTATTTATGATGTAATAGAAATTAAAGCATGGTGCCTAGAATTGTTTGGTAAAATAATAAAAACCATGATTATTGAGTCAGGGAAGGAAAAAACAAACAAACACTTAAATCTGATGTTCCCGAGTTGCTGTGAGTCACTCTGACAGTCCTGTAATAGTAATTCAGTCAGTGCTGCGTCGGGGGAGTTGGCGCAAAACTGGCAGGATAGTTGTACGCACACATCATATGGAAGTTTCGATATGCCAAAAGTCATCACACCCCAACTCCATGCATGAAAAAAGTCTGACTCCACAGTGATTGGCAAGAGCCACAGCCAATCAGGAGTGAAAGAATATAAACAAAGCAAATTGGAGTAGGCGAGTAAAAGTGTGTGATAGTGTCTGACAGTCTGTATTCGCACTGTTACCCAGTTGAGAAGTGGTTTAGCTAGAGAACTCACGATTGCTGGTTGGTGACTAGAAAAAATATCAGCTGTTTATGTGTTTATGATGATGAGTCTTTATTTTTCATATATACATTACAGCACAGTGAAATTCTTTTCTTCACATACCCCTGCATGTCAGGAAGTTGGGGTCAGAGCACAGGTTCAGCCATGATATAGCACCCCTGGAGCAGAGAGGGTTAAGGGCCTTGCTCAAGGGCCCAACAGTGGCAGCTTGGCTGGGGCTTTGTATTTCAAAGTCAGTTATACTAGGCAAGGGTGAGTGATTCAAGCCATCTGCTTACCTGATCTGTGTCTTTCTAGCCTGCTAACACTATCTGGGTTATGCTTTTAACATCTTTGACAGGCTGGAGAACAAAATATACAGATGTCATTTTGAAGCACAGCAACCAAACAGTGATTACTGATGCAGTAAAAGAGAAACTGAAGTAGGACGACATATTAATAAATAACTTGCCTCAAAGATTCTTTTGTGATGTGACAGGTACACTATTAAGTGTGTGGTCTGGGACACAGAATTGAATTCTTAATGTCTGCATTTGCAGTTGTGAGATTAATGAAAGTGGTTCTCCCATAAGTAGTTTACAAAGGTATTTTTTTTTACGACTAAGAGAAAAATGACAAAATGTTACATGATGTAGCTTTAAACAAAGTAGTATTTTACAACCCCGTTTCCAAAAAAGTACGCCATGTAAAATGTAAATAAAAACAGAATGCAATGATTTGCAAATCATTTAAACCCTATATTTATTTGAAAATAGTACAATGGTAAACATCAGTTGAGACTGAGAAATGATTATGATGATAATGATAGTTGAAACTGAGAAATATATGTATTTTGAGAAATATATGCTCATTTTCAATTTGATGAACATGTTTCAAAAAAGTTAGTTCAGGAGCAACAAAAAACTGGAAAAGTTGTACAATGCATAATGTGATGAAGAAAAACACCTGGTGGAACATCTCACAACTAATTAGGTTAATTGGCAACAGGTCAGTAACATGATTTGGTATTAAAAAAACAATTAAAAAAAGAGAATCCCAGAGAGGTGGAGTCTTTCAGAACTAAAGATGAGGAGAGGTTCACCACTCTGTGAAAGACTGCATATAGTTAGGCAATTTACAAATGTTTCTCAGTGTAAAATTGCAAAGATTTGGTGGATTTAATCATCTACACTGAAAAAAATTTAATATATAGTTATATTTTAGAAAAAATATTACGCACGGTTTACATAAAAATATCACGTTTCTCATCAAAATGTGATTTCATTGCTTATGCTAAACTTTATTTAAACAACTTTCTAATTAATTAGACTGAATTATGTAAAGTGAGTGTGATTCATTCACATCGTATTAACATAAACCAATTGCATCATGAAATCTTGCATGTGTGGTAGAACAGTGCAGCGGTACTGTGGCAGTTTGGTCCGATCCTCAGCTCAGGTGAGAGTGTGGAGTTTGATTTTATTCAGGCCATTAAAATCATGTATGTACAGAAACTAATTATGTTAATGTAACTCAATTCAACCACAGGGAACCGATGTACACATTTGACTTAAGTAAATTCAACTAAAGATTCAGAGAATCTACGCTCAGACACCACTGCTTTAAAAACAGAAACGATTCTGTAGTGGAAATCAGTGCATAGGCTCAGAAACACTTCCAAAAACCATCGTCAGTGAACATAGTCTATTGCTGCATGCACGTATGCAAGATAAAACTCTACTGTGCAAAGAAAAAAACGTATATAAACAAGATCCAGAAATGCTGCCACCTTCTCTGGGCCTGAACCGAAGTGAAAAACTGTCCTGTGGTCTGACGAATCAAAATTTGAAATTCTTTTTGGAAATCATGGATTTCACATCCTCTGGGCTAAACAGGAGAGCGACCATCTGGCTTGTTATCAGTTCTGCTGAAAGTTCTGGAATTCAGTTGAGCAGCTGAAATCCTATATAAAGCAAGAATAGGAAAACATTTTGCTTTCAAAACTATAGCAATTGGTCTCCTCAGTTCTCAAACACTTATAGAGTGTTAAAAGAAGAGGTGATGCAACACAGTGGTAAACATGCCCCTGTGTCCCACTTTTTAAAAACATGTTGCTGGCATCAAATTCAAAATGAGCACAAACAACAATAAAATTACTCAGTTTCAACATTTGATATGTTCCATTTGTATTATTTTCAATTAAGAATAGGGTTTAAATGATTTGTAGATTATTGCATTCTGTTTTCCATTTTACACAGCGTCCCAAATTTTTTGGAAACTTCTTTTGGGTTGTAGACTTGTGGGAAAAAACCTCCTAATGCAATAAAATGTAAACTGTTACCAGTAACTACCCACTCTGCTCTTGAGTTAAAAATAACAGTTAAATCCTGTAAGTGGTTAATAGCTCCCCCCACGTCTGGTTTGGTCACAGTAAGCTATTAATTCCAAGAGGCCATGTTGTGCTTGCTATATGCTCCGGGAAAGCAGGTCAGGCTCCAGTCCCAACTCTGCAGGCTAATTGTAGCAAATGCTTTGGCATTTTCCTTGAATCACATACCTGCTATTTCTCCAGCAACTGGACTCTCCTGTTACAAGAAAGGGAGAAGCCTTAGGCACCTGTTTCCCATCAGCAAGCGTTTCCATTTTCAAACACTCCGAGTCTCACTGTTAGACCTCCCTTCAAAAAGAATTTTTTTCAGACTCAAGGAAATGCTGACGGAAAGATCTCAGGCAATAGTTACATGTTAACACTATTGCCTATTGCAGCCATAGTCATAAATTATAATATAACTTGTAAGAGTGGGAAAGGCGAGAAAAGCTAACATGCTGAAAACAAACATGCACTTCTACTCAACACTAAGGGTCCGAGTACTATTTTTATCTTTACACTGAGAGATTAACTTTGCTGTATTTATAAGGGTTCCTCTATTTACTAAGGCTTGCTCTAGTGTTTTCCAGTCTTCAGTACCTGTCTGCAAATAGCAGCTGGCAGCCCGTCAGACACAAATACAGAGATCATAAGGCTATTCAGAGAACACTATGCCTCTTGTTAAACCAAAACATTTAGTATGCCAACACATTTGACCCAGGTAACCTCAGTTCAGACACAACTACCAAAACAATGATGCACTTGACAATATTTAAGGAGCTAAATGATACTTATAACAGTGAAAAACCCAGGACACATTCAAAGGGATTTTCAATCAAAGTTGTGGAGAACTTCCCAGTGTTCCAAAGTAATAAGTGAGAGAATACAAAGTGCAAGAAGAAGGCAGCTCACATGGTGCCTCACAGTGAACACACTGAATATTCTAGAAATACAGTAGAACGACATTTTAAAGTAATGAAGTGCTCTAGCCTGTGCAATGTTTTTTCTTAAGGTGATCACCTATAAGTTGCAAGATGATGAAGCTCTAGAGATGGCGCTAAGCTTAACAGAAGCAAAAACAAAACAATGACCTTTTATCATATTTATTTCTGTTTAGAAATTTGGTAACATTCAGCAACATAAACACTGGGTCTTCTGCCTAAGCCGTGATCAGTTCAGCTTTTCTAAAGACACAACTTGAAGAAGAATTTTTCTTGATTTTGTGTTCTCCTGACAGCACTGAGGAGGAGGAAGTTTTTTTTATAACTTTGCTGTGTTGTGTGCTTTGCATGCACCGTTTTTATTTCCTTTTTACGGAGTAACAGTAAAGCCTGGAGTTTGGCCAAACTGGAAAAATCCATCCGGAATCAAGTTAACTGCAGCTGTGTGATTCTCATCAGGAATGGGAGATGGGAGGGACGGAGAGATAGAGTAGATAGAGCAAGGGAGAAAAAAAAAAATCAAGGAAAGGGGGGAGTGAGAAAGTTCTGACGTTAGCAGGAAAAGCATGGAGGGAATCCCCTTTCAGACCAGCTGAGAGCTGCAGAGAGGTTACTTCTACTTGAGACAGGTTTTTAATTGCTTTGTACAATGTATATGCAAGATGGCTGCAGCGTATGTCTTGTGTACTGTGCATGTCAGAAAATGCTGTCTGTCTGCATTGTGTAGTGTCTGGGTAAATAGTGGGGGAAACGTAAATACCGGACACAATGTCCACAACAAACCGAAGGCACTAGAGTTAGAGTCTCGAATCTCACACGTGCGTATTATTCTACACAGTTTTTGAGAATTATTACTAACTGATTTCCCTACTATGGTTAGTTGCCCCTCATGTAGCCTTCAAACCAACCAAAACGTTTGATTTGAGCACCATCTTTAGGATCATCTAGATTAATAAAGATAAGGTCATAGTTTGCTGTTTGAGACCAACAACAATTGACAAGAATCAGAATGACAGTGGTTGAACAAGCCAAGCTCATGCATGTGTTTAACATCCATCCATCCATCCATCCATCCATCTTCAACCGCTTACTCCTTTTCAGGGTCGCGGGGGAACCTGGAGCCTATCCCAGGGAGCATCGGGCACAAGGCGGGGTACACCCTGGACAGGGTATGTGTTTAACATCTCTATGCACAATGACAAATATGTTTCCCAGAATAATTGGCAAGAAATATCAAAAAATTTAGGCCATAAGGCTGACATGGAAACCTAATCGATAGGGATGTTTTGGCTGATGATGTGTCATTCTAGTGGATGTCGCATTTAGTCCTCCAGACATACATAAGGCAGGAAGGCCAGGTTGTGAACAATACTGCTGCTGTGTCCGCACGGACATACATATTTATGAGATTAGAATAAAACCTTACTAAATACTCTTGTTTTCACACAACAAAAATTTGGCTCGTATGTATGTAATCGAGGTCATCATCAACAGGGAAAATCTGAAACCGATTTGAGCATCTACAGTCTGACAGGCTTTTAATAAGGCTTATGTTACTGTTTAAACTGTTGCCGAGACCGTATACATAGAGCAAAGTGCTCTGATGTAAACAAACTAAAAGGAAATAAGTTGTTCTTTGTCAGAGTAAGCAAAAAAATAAGCAGCTCAAGCTACTCTAGGGTGCTACAGTAGACCAAAGAATCATTAGCCATTTGTAATAGTCTGGAAATAGTAGAGGTACACTATATGGCCAAAGGTTTGTGGACAGCTGACCATTACACCCATATGTGCTTGTTGAACATCCAATTCCAAACTTAATCCCCCTTTTGCTGTTATAATAACCTCAGCTCTTCTGGAAAGGCTTTCCACTAGATTTTGGAGCGTGGCTGTGGGGATTTGCCCATTCAGCCAAGACAACATTACTGAGGTCAGGCACTGATGTCAGAAGGAGGCCTGGGGTACAGTTCGCTTTCAAGTTCATCCCAAAGGTGTTCAGTGGGGTTGAGGTCAGGGCTCTGTGCAGACCAGTCGAGTTCTTCCACTCCAGCCTTGGCAAACCATGTCTTCATGGACCTCGCTTGTGCACACAGGCATTGTCATGCTGGAACATGTTTGGTTCTCGTAGTTCCAGTGAAGGGAAATTGTAATGCTACAGCATACAAAGATATCCTATACAACTGTGTGCTTCAACATTTGTGGCAACAGTTTGGTGAAGCACTGCATATGGGTGTGATGGTCAGGTGTCTAAATATTTTGACCATATGGCGTAGTTAGCCGTTTTATCTGTGAGGTTAATTGAGTGGGTACATAGGACATGCATAATGATCAGTGTTAGTTTGCATAGGGCCGCTATTTACAGCACATGATTCTAAAGCACAGAATAGCGCTCACCATGACCGTGATGCCATCTTTCTCCAGTGGTGTCTTGTCATATGTTACTTCACATACTCGCACCACTGTAGTTGCACCATAGTTCTTCAGATCCTACAAAATGATGACACAGTTATCTTGCTCCAGCAGGACAAAACTAGTATGAAAACACAGATTAAGATCCCTTCTAGCATAAGGTTTAAGGTAATGGCCTAATTTATTTTCTTATTTATATTTTGTATTATAATTGATCATTATTAGTAGTATTATCATTTTTACTCTACCAACTCTACCTGTGTAACCTTGTGTAACCTCACTACACAAACAATAACACAATCTTTTCTAGAAAGGTCTTCATAGTAACAGACTTTGTAGAGCACTGTGACATAATAGTGAAACTTTTTAGCGCATGTCATGCAGGGATTATCTTATCCTGGTACTGTTATTGTGCTAATTGTATGTTGTTACTTGTATATGTGTGACAATATGTATCTTGTTCTGAAGTTTGTTTAATATTTAAAACTAAGGGATGGGCGATATGATAATATAATATCGATATCATGATAAACTGTATCACAATACACTTCTCTGAGATACTGTGGATATCTTTTTGGTTAAAAAACAATAATTACAATTCTGAACTCACTGAAAGCAGCAGATTTGATGTTAGAATGTTTACAGATCTTACTGTATTCAATTCTTCTTATACTATATTTCTACTGTATTGTATTGAAATTGCTCACAAACCTATCGTGATATACAGTACAACGTGTATGGTAGAAATGCCTTCTAGTATCGTGATATGATATTTTTTCCATATCGCCCAGCCCTATATTTAAACATCTCTCACCTCTATGAAGGAGCTCAGAGTGGCATTGGTCGGATTGTGCGTGATGAGAAAGCGCATGTTTTTGTAGCAGAGTTCAACAGGGGCTGGTCGATTCATCCTGGCCATGTCTGACAGCCAGGCACACTGTGGGCTGAGCCAGCGTCCTGTGGGCAAAATACACCCACTAGCAGCCCTACACTATCTGTCTGATTGACAGTGCTACTCTTCTGTCACAGAGGAACACTTCAGGAGGCTCCTGCTATCTATCAGTATGAATAAAAACTGCTGCCTGTTTCTCTGAAACACTAGTAGGATCAGACATGGGCCGGAGCAGGGTGGAGCACTGTCCAATAGCCCTGAGCCACAGCTCCCCTTAACCCATCTGGTGTCTGGTGAGATCAGGAGTCAATAGGGCCGGAGCGAGGCAGGCAGTGAAGGTGTTTCAGTTCAGCGGGACAGAGACAGGTCAGTATCACCTAGGTTCAGGCGTTACGATGTTGGGCGTGGCAGTAGTCACCGCTGCCCTGCAAGAACTCCATCAACATTAAAGGGGATGAGGAAAAGATCTGCAGGAGAAAGAAAAAGAGAGGGCTCCTTGTCAGTGACATGGATTTATACAATATATAATTGTCTTCATAAGTGTGTGTGTGTGTGTGTGTGTGTGTGTGTGTGTGTATGTATATGTGTGTGTGTGTATATATATATATATATATATATATATATATATATATATATATATATATATATATATATATATACACACACACACACACACACACACATACATACATACACACACACACACTTGTGCCAATTATTGCATACCCACTGACCCAGTATAATAGCGCATAACATTTTGTCTAGCTACCACAACAAAAAGTCTTGCATTTGCATAGTTTAAATGTTTACTCCATTCAATAACCATACCATGCTTAGAACACAACACACAAATCACCCAACTTTTCCAAGGCAATTTAGTCGATCCTGTGTTTTTCAACACAAACTGCATGATACACAATGTTAACAGTTTGCAGATAACTGTTTGCACTGGCTTCTTCCATCCAAAACGGTTGTCCTGTATACTTGTATATTTCTGCACTTTTCTCACGCTGGTGTGTGTATTGTGCTTTCTGTAGTCCTGTGCACTGTGCTGCTGCATCAAGTGTTGCACACAGGTCCTGAAGAAACATTTCCTTCCAATGTATACCAGATACAGTATATAGAGGAATAGTTAGGCTATATTACAAGAATAAAACCTGCTTGACTTGACTTGACTTGTGGACAAAATTCTAAAAAAAAAAAAAATTATAGTATAGTCTCAACAAAATCAGACATAAAACTAACAGGTTCTAGATGTTTCGAAGTGCAGAATGAAATGTGGGGGGAAATCCTGCTCACCTGGATTTAGCTTCTTGAAACAAAACGGAGAAAACGCTCCAAACGACTGGCGCCAACACGAGTGTCTTTACAAGGAATTACCACGTCAAGGCAAAGTAGTAAACCGAAATGTCAGGGAGGAAAATCAGCTCGAGTTTCCCCTCGCGTTTGCCTTCTTGTCAGCTGCAGAGTGCAGAGTGAGCGGGCGCGCGCGTTACTGCCCTGAACCGGTCCGAGCTGCCCTGCTCGCGCGTATGACACTGACAGCGCGCGCTGCTAATGTCACAACCAAAGGCACTCTAATGCTCTTAGTCCGAGTGGCAGGTCTCCACCGCCCCCCTTTCTCTCGCTCCCTTTCGACCTCTCTCTCCACCTTTCTCTCACTCCCTTTCGACCTCTCTCTCCACCTTTCTCTCACTCCCTTTCGACCTCTCTCTCCACCTTTCTCGCACTCTCTTTCGACCTCTCTCTCCACCTTTCTCGCACTCTCTTTCGACCTCTCTCTCCACCATCCTCGCACTCTCTTTCGACCTCTCTCTCCATCTCCGGCCGTCGACAGAAGGTGGAAACGGAGAACTGATAAGCGCTAACAAAGCGACAGATGTTAAATCACACCGTTTTTACAGCCAAACAGCACTATTCTGTTCACACTCGTTCTCTCCCCTTTCTCTCACACTATATCTGGGGATCTCAAACTTTTTACATTTACATGTATTCATTTAGCAGACGCTTTTATCCAAAGCGACTTACAAATTAGGAAATACAAGCAAAGCAATAAATCAAGCAGAGAACAATACAAGTAGTGCTACTATACAAGACTTATAATTGAGTTCCAGAAAAGTAAAGTGCACTGATTAGAGGTGTAAGAGCCAGAGTAATTTTTTTTTTAAATAAATAAAGGATGATGTGGGGTTTGTGTTTTAGGGGTTAGTTATGTAGTTAGTTACGTTTGTAAGTCAGGGAACTCTTCAATTGTTTAAAAAAATAAAAAATAAAAAAACTTCAATACAGATTACCAACCAAAAAGAATCTGCACATAATTTGGACATGTTTCATTTCTTTGAAACTTTTCAGTCACTGAACCCATTTCTACCAGTGTAATAAAACTAGAAAAAAAAAAACAAAATCACAGACCCCCTGGCTATACTTCACAGTACTCTGGGGAACCATCGGGCCCACTCTGAGAACCAAGGCTCTTTATATTTAGAAATGAAAAGGAATACAGAGACTGTCCATTAAACATTAAGCATGTTGGATTTCAGACATGCAGAAACTGGGCTTTTCCTATAACTAAT